>NC_135661.1:67212234-67499575 GCF_964188315.1 Podarcis muralis | reverse complement strand
TAGCAGCATCCTTCTCCACCCACCCCGCGCGTGCTCCTTGTCCCGTGAGTGCTTTTCCTTCCCTCCCCACTTAAAACGTGGTTACAAAGCACAGATCCACATGGATCCTCAGGATTTTTGGACTGGGTCACCCCAAATTCACCATCAGATCACATAGCATGTCCATGGCTACATCTTGCACACACAAAAAATCACGCACCCACTGTTGCCTGGGGCCGCAGTGGTGCAAAAACGTGGTTACAAAGCATGGATCCACATGGATCCTCAGGATTTTTTGCATTGGGCTACTCCAAACTCACCGTGAGATTACATGTCTGTGGCCACAGCATCAACCACAAAAATCATACATCCACTGTTTCGTTTAGAATATTTTTTTTCTTGTTTTCCTCCTCTAAAAACTACGTGCGTGTTATGGTCGGGTGCGTGTTATAGAGCGAAAAATACGGTACTTGTTCCTTAAATTCCCTGCTCAAAATGGTCTTTAAACAGACCATAAAGGGACAGACAGATCAGCCTTTTTGCAATTTGTGTCAGTTTCTGCATGTTCAGAATGCATTCTGTCCCAATTTTGCAATGATCTGCAAATAAATAAAAATCCATACAAGAGTTTGTATTTGAGTATTCAAACACATACTTGAAAACATGTTTCATCCCAAAATATTATTCCATTTTTTAATCTCAGTTTATTTTTCATTTTAATCTTTCAAAATGTGTTTTATCCTAAAATATGCATTTTTACACATTTTTGTATACTATTTTAGCTGAAGACTGTAGCGCTCGATTTTGAGAAGTGCAAAATCTAAAGGATAACTATGTTCTGGTTCCCAGTACTTCTCCAGGAGATGCAAACTAAGTTAGTTCTCTTAAATATGCAAACAAAATGTTTCCCCCCCCCCACAAGATATTGTTATCCTTCCAGCAATCTTAAACTTTTCCAATTGGCATGACTGTCTCTCCTGTCAAAGCCCTGAAGATGAACTGATTGGCTCACTGCTGTTACTGATATCCATGGACCATTGTCAGCTACAGAGGTGAAGCATGAAGAAGTTTGGACTGAAAGCAGCCCCTGAATTAAAGTGCCTTCCTCGGCCAGTCAGCTATTGGCTGCTTAGGGTGGGAGCCCACAACAGACATCCAGACTCAGCTCAGCTTCTGGAAGGAAGCCAGAGGTTCTATCCTCCATCAAGTCATCCAACAGCTTGGCTTGATACAGTTAAGCTGGCTGAGAGCAGGAGGAGGTTGTCCCATATGACTGAAGCCTGGAGCATCGTGCACTGGGTCTGTTGTTGTGCTGTTACGATTCATAGGCAGCTGAAAGGCTGATTTGGCTGCCTGTCAGCAGCAGCAGGAGGTTAGGAGGATTGGATTTCGGTGGCTTTGTAGAGTGGAGTCATCTTTGCATCAGCAAAAAAAGGTCACCGTACTTTCATAGGACAGAAAACTGGTTCCAGTTCCACACACATTTTATTTTATTGCCCATTTTATGCAAAAATATATGGTAAGTATTTGGCCCTCTTAATGGAGGAGGGGATTGATCACACTGACTCTTCCAGGGTGTCTTATCTGCTGAACAATTATAGGAATGACATTGTGGAGAATGTGGCAAGATTTTTGAGTGATGCCATTAAATTACATCACTATAGGTCCTAAAAGCCATTTTCATACCTGATAATGTCTGGACAGATTTATCCCAAAGTATCTCCTACTATGTTTCGTTAACTGTGTTGTGCTCTGATCCATGTATACGATGCACTTTTTCTATGCCAACAAAGGAGATTGATTGATTGATTGATTGATTGATTGATTGATTGATTGATTCCAGATCATCCTTGCAACATGTGGCCTTGAATGAGGGAGAAGGTCTTCTTTTTTCACTAAAACAGGATAGCGATAGGGTGGCTCAGCTCACTCCTCAAAAGTGAGCTTAGCCTCCTTTCCAACACCTATTATCCAGGAGAAAAAGCTACAATAAAATGACAGGCAGACCCAGACCCAACATCTGCAGTCGGTACCTTCAAAACAGCTGCCAGGGCCCCAACAGAACTCACCGCTGCACTGGTCCCCCTACCGGTGTTGGGGTCTGCAGCTTGCCATTTTAAGCTCCTACACACATATCCCTGTCCAGTTTTGAAGGGGAACAGGCTGGCTTCAGTCTGAACCAGGTAAGAACAGGACCTCGGACAGCTCCAAGGAAGCCTTGGTTGCACCAGCTCTCTCCTGAGATACAGTAGCTGCTGCTATGTTGTCACTACAGGGAGCTACAGCCAGGTATCGCCTTATGGAAGCAGACAAGACTTGGTGTGTGGTGCTCTCCATCTTCTTGTCGGACCTGCTTATGTACAATGGAGTTTCAAGCAAAACACAACCTAAGTTTCTCCAAAAGAAGAAATTGAAGCACTCCTATTAATTTGCCTATGTACTTGAACAGAAACTAGCTGAAAGGCAACATTTGGAGATCTACATTGATCGTTACAATGCATCCTTAATTGTTATTGTTGCATAATAGAAGATTATTGTGTAATCTTAGAAGGTTGTATAATCTTAGAAGGGGCCTGGCTGTGAGAGGGCACGATAGTGGCTAGCATGAAGGCATACCTCGCTTCTGAATTTGCTCCCAGCTCCCTCCAGAGGAAGAGCCATAGCTCAGTGGCTGACCTTCTGTTTAGCATACAGGAGTTAGCTGGGGAAAATATCCCAGTCTGAATGAGCTGCTGTTCTTGAGAGCTGCTGCCAGTCAGTGTAGACAATGTGGAGATAGATGAACCGATGGTCTGACTTAGTATAGGGCAGCTTCTTGTGATCCTCAGCACTTGCTAACTGTTCCAATGGAGAAGCCCTGATGATGTTACACACAAATGACTCTAAGAAATCCCTGACTTCCCTCCCCCCCCCCTTTATTTTCTTTTCACAAGCACACATCTGGCACACTGTGGGAGTCAAGGAAGCCGCTGGAGTGGCAATTCTGTGTGAAATGGTAGCAAAAAGGTTAAGCATCACTTCTTCCCAGTAGCTCCTCCACTTAAAATCTCAGCCTCGCTTACGCACCTTAGACTTGGGGCGGGGGGAGGGATGGAAGAGTGGGAAAGAGTTTTCCCTGGAAAGGAAAGGAAATGAATTCGGCTATTTTAATACTGTGCTACGAAACCAAGGCATAAAAGCTAGCATTCACACTTTTCAAAAGTCTAATAGGGAGCTCTAAATTTGCAAGCGTCAAGTGGGAGTTTCCAAGTATAGACACCCTTTTGCATTCACGCCCCATTGCAAGATGGGGTGTGCAGGGAAATACGGAGGTGGGGAGCCCTGTTGGGCAAATGAGGGGCTGCTGCAGGAGGTGTTGGGGTGCCGTGCGCTCAGCGTGGGCTCTACACACAGAGACACACACTCACAGAAAGAGAGGGAGAGAGATTCAGGTGTGTGAATGAGCAGTGGTTATGCATGGTCCCTTCAGGCAACCCTCCTGAGAAAATTAACCTAAAGGCAGATCCATGTTTCACACATAGAAAGGGGCAGATCCACGCTACACATTTAAAGCATATTCAACGCAAATTTAAAGCACACGACATCTCCCAAAGAATTCTGGGAGCTGTAGTTTACCAAAGATGCAAGAAATGGCAGCTCCGCGAGGGGGAAACTACAGTTCCCAGGATTCTTTGTGGGGAAAAGAATGTGCTTCAAATGTGTTTTGACTATGCTTTATTTTTTTATATATTTTATATATATTTTATATATTTTTTTTATTTTATATTGTATAAACATATGATAAACAACAATTCAAAGTCCAAATCTCAATATTACTCTGGATCTCCTGACTTCTCCCCATCCCTTCCATGGGTCCTAATTATACTATTTACAACTGTATTTCAATATTTATCCAAATTTTTATCCTTCTAAATTATCCATACTTTCTGTTACTTTACAAGGGTGGTTAAAATCCTGCCAATGTTTTAACTTGCTTGCAGTGGTCTCGTAAGTAAATCATAAACTTTCCCCATTCTTTTTAAAAGTTCTTGTCTTCTTGACTTCTGAGCTTCCCAGTTAATTTTGCCATTTCAGCATGGTCTATTATCTTGGTTAGCCATTCTTCTCTGGTCAGGGTTGTTTCTTCCTTCCATCTCTGGGCTAGTAGTATCCGTGTGGCTGTTGTCACATACATAAACATCAACAAGTTATGTTTATGTATTTGACTATGCTTTAAACGTATAGTCTGGATCTTCCTTCCATCTGTGTAGACACTATACATTTAAGGCACATTTAAAACACACTCCCAATCCCCTACAATATTCCCAAAGTTGGGAACAGAGTGATCAGGAATGTGGCATGCAACGGGGGGGGGGGGGGGTGTGGTGTAGAGGTTAAACCAGGCTTCCTCAAACTTGGCCCTCCAGATGTTTTGAACTACAATTCCCATCATCCTTGACCACTGGTCCTGCTAGCTAGGGATCATGGGAGTTGTAGGCCAAAAACATCAGGAGGGCCGAGTTTGAGGAAGCCTGGGTTAAACCTTTCCTTCCTGTGCCATTCCCCTGCACAAAAATAAATCACCACCTCTGTATCTGCCTTCAGTTAGGCTGTTCAAAGTAAAGAAGTCGTGCTTTAACCAGGAGCGGACTCTTTTTGTGAAAGGACTGTGAGTTACTGAAAACCAATCCCTAGGCTCGCAACGTGCTCAGAAGCACCCTGTTCTTTCATTCCAGCTCCCTCTTCCACTTGGTAGCTCTTGAGATTCTTGGGGGGGAAAGAAGTGGGGATGAACTCCTCCCCCCCCCCAGCTGATTGCATTCTGGCTACATCCTTTTCACACCTCTTTGTTTTCATGGGAGAACCATCTGCTTTTAAATGAAGTTTCGCTTACCGTTCGAAGCACCCTTGGCAGTGTTTTCCCCCAAAAGGAAGCTTTTAAATATTTTTAAATACAAGAATTGCCCAATTCTGAAGCACAATTGAGCAAGCATCCCATTTTGTGCGCCCTCTGCTGGAAGAAGCGTATTCCAAATGGGCCAATCATGCTCTCTCTTCCTTCTGTAGCAGAATGGCCCAATCTATGCCTTGGGAGCCAGTCGAGTAATTAGATAAAAGATAATGAAAGCACTGGACCCAATTAAAGGTACTACTGCTGGATCATGAAATTGTGAACTGGTGGGCTGTTTGAGTGTTGTAGCAAGACTGATGGAGGCGAAAACTGTTAAGGCCCAGGAATTCAGGCAACTGTTTCTTTTCATGGTTTTTTAGAAAGAATTTTTGAGAGCCAATAAGCATGTTGGCTGGTTGCAAGAAGTGATGGGGAGGGATGCAGGCTATACAATCGTTCCGAGTAAATCTAGGACTCCGTTTCTTACCTTTTGGGACTGCATTCATGAGAATTCTGAAGCACAACATTTACATTTCAATAGGGTTGCCATATGTCCGGAATTTCCGGGACATAGCTGGGATTCGGCCATCAGAAACAGTGTCCGGGTGGAAATCAATGAAATGTCAGGAAAATCTGGACATATGGCAACCCATGTCGGAAGTGTAGATTTTGGTGAATATCCTTTAAAATAGCTCAAAAACTTCTTTTGTTCTTTGAGATTTTGCAAAACAAAATTCAACAACTTTGCTCAACAGCTTTGGTTTCAGGATTTTCACTTTTTGAAATATGGCAACCCTAATTTAAATAGCATGGCTCCCCCCACCCCACCTCCAAATCCTGGGACGTGTAGTTTCCCCCATCCTCACAGTGCTACAAACTACAAGATTCTTTGGAAGAAGTCATGTTCTTTCAAACACAACATTATTTGCACCTAGTCCTGCCTACTTTTTACACTTTGCAATGTACAGGCTACCAGCAGCGGAATGTCCTTTAATTAAGTCTGTTGAATTAAGCAGACTTTTGACCTTGTGCTGATATATTTTTCTTTTCTGCTGCTCTTTTCTTCCATTTAATTTACAGCTTGGCACATTTTAACTCACCGATGCTGTTGGATTTGTAAGCTGCCCAGAGTGGCTGGGGAAAACCAGCCAGATGGGTGGGGTAGAAATAATAAAAAATATCATCTGCTCATATTTGCTAGCTCAATTGCTTACCATTTTAACACAGGGATGGGAAGCATCCCAGAAGATACAGGTATACAACTCTCATCACCCAGCATGGGCAAAGATCTGAGACAGTGGGATCTGGAGTCCAGCAACATCTGGGAAAACCACAGGCAGGGCTGAAAATAATAATAATAATAATAATAATAATAATAATAATCATCATCATCATCATCATCATCATCATCATCATCATCATCTATACCCTGCCCATCTGCGGCCCTGAGCACCAAAAAGATTATGGTGCCCACCATGTGCAATCCAAAATAAAACCAATTTTATTTTTCAGAATGACACAAAACTTACATGTATGCTGAAAGGCACATGCATGCATGTATGTCATGTACAACACATGGCAGCACCTGATTTCCCCACATTGTTTTGATCTAAATCAATAGGACACCCCATAGTTGAGGTGGGAATAAGTAATGAAAAGAGCAGAAAAATGGGGGGAAAGTGCAGAGCAACAAATTCTTTCAAAGAAAATATCCTCATCAGCTTTGCTGGTGTCGTAAGCACATGACCTACTTCCGTCCAGTTCGGACGACCAGCTTCCATCCAATTGGAAATACTGCGGTTAAGCCAATGTGTTTGCATTGTGGAATCTGTAGTGCATGTGGAAATGACAAGAGCATGTGCCGATGATGTGCTTCATTGAAAAGGAGGGTTTTGGGGGGGGGTTAAAGGAACAGATAACAAATCAGGTAATGGTGTGTATAGCCATGTAAAATGTGATTTGAAATGCAGTGGGGGGGGGGCAGGGAGAAAACCTCGCTGCCCTTGGTTCGGCAACATCTGGAAGGACACACATCCCTGAGTCATATCAAAACAAATTCCATCCAGGGCTGCTGGGATTGAGAAACAATTATTGTTCTCCCTCCCTCACTTTTATATGCCTGTTGTCTTTGTCCATGGAGTTTTCTTGGCAGGGATACTGGAGTGGCTTGCCGGTTCCTCCTCCAGGTGGATCACGTTTAGTCAAAACTCTCCACTATGACCTGTCCGTCTTGGGTGGCCCTGCACGGCATAGCTCATAGCTTCTCTGAGTTATTCAAGCCCCTTTGCCATGACAAGGCAGTGATCCATGAAGGGAAAGATGGAGGGCACCAGGAGAAGGGGACGGCAGAGGACGAGATGGTTGGACAGTGTTCTCGAAGCTACCAGCATGAGTTTGACCAAACTGCGGGAGGCAGTGGAAGACAGGAGTGCCTGGCATGCTCTGGCCCATGGGGTCATGAAGAGTTGGACATGACTAAACGACTAAACAACAACAACCCCCACTTTGGAAAAAGAGAATAGTTATTCAGGCCAATCTCCAGCACTAAGCAAAACCCGTGTTAATGTTCATTATTTTGCTTTTTCAGCAAATGTGCTTCTCCCAAGTATGAAGATGGTGCTGGGGCAACAAGACAAGGCTACACCTGTTGGATTTTCCAGGTCTCCTTGCTTAAACATAGCCCTGTCTGTTGTTCCATTGATTTCAATCAGACCCCACATCAAACGTGCTCAGGTCTGAAGCATTTCCCTATGATTATCAAGTATCATGATACTCTCCAGCGAGCCAAATCCCTGCAAAAGGCCATGAATGTCTTGTTAAGAAAGATTTTGCTCATCTTGGCTGTTTTCCCAAGCATCCTTTTTAAACGGCTGCTACATTTCCAGGGCACTTTGCAAGAAAGGCAGAACATTCACCGCTTCATTCGCTCCCACTCCAAATCTAGCACTGTAGCTTCTCACTATTAGCCTTTCTGGACCTTGCTTCATTAATTTCTTTACAGATCTTTTGATCTAGCTAGGAAAAAAAGGGAGAAAAAGAAATGTGATTTTCTATTCGTGGTCCATGTCTGTCCAACGGCTGCTTGCTGCTGCCATCTTGTGGGCTGTTTTTAAAACTACAATTACATTTAAAGGAGTTCTACTGATTTAATCAAGAGTGAGCCATGAATCCAGCAAGAATGAAATTTCACGAGGCTTCCAACTTTGGAAGATTTTCGGAATTCAAATTCAACTTTTTTTGAATTTTTAACCTTATCATGCTTTTTTCTACAACCGGTGTGTGTGTGTGTGGGTGTGTGTGTAAAACTTAACAGAAAATCAATAAAAATGGAATTAAGGAAAAACAAAATGTGTTCATGCTTTTCTTTGGGGATTCAGCTTCAAGGAATAGCTTTTAGATAATAAAATGCACATGTTGCTAATTAGTTATAAGACAACAGCGTTGTGCATCAAAATGTCAAAGTCAAGAGTTTTCAAGTCCTGTCCCCCACTCTCACTCCTTTTAAAAACCCCATAAATCTAACAGCATTCATAACTGATGATGTTGGTGGAGCGGGGGAAGAAGATGAATTTGGAAAAATATATATTCAGGGAACAAGCTACACAAAACTGAGGATTTCAAAGTTTTAAATTGGCGAACATTAAGCATCTGCTGTGCAGTTCAGCCTTACACCCAGAAGTCTCCTTGAGTTCCATGGAACTCACAGTTCAACATGTATTTAGAATTGCAGCTTAACTCTCCCGCTTAAAACAAGGAGACATAAAATGTCCTTCATCTAGCTGGATCATAGCCTCAGAATTTAATTCGTAAGTCTGAATTGGATCAATTTATTTAGCCTGTTCTAGAAGATCTGAATCCTAAGCACCTGTGTCCTAAACACCTGATCTATACATTCCAGAACAGCCCTCCAGGGACTGCACCACTTCAGAGTCATATTGCATAGTCCCCATGTCAAAAAACAACCCCCGAACGTAGAAAGCTAGGTTCCCAGGGAAATGATAGCCCATATCTTTCTTCCCGATATTCTAGAATTCTCTTTTTAAAATGGAACTGCACTGTCTCCACACTGCATGCGCGCCAATCCTCCCGTTATGCCAATGAGCTTCTTGAATATAGTTGTATATGCCCATCGTTCATCTCAGTTGTTGGAGTGGGCTTAGTTATTGCAGCTGTTCACACCAGAGTGGAATAAAGGACACTTCATCATTAAACAACTGAATAGATTTCAAGAGAGCAATTGCCCAGGTCGCATTCTCTTCGCATTTCTGAAATGTGTTGGCAAAATCTGTGCTGGTGGCTTAATTGATTTAAAGCAGGGGCGATAACTCTTTTTAAAACAAAAAACAGTTTCTTGTTTTGGGAGTTTGTCCTTTGTGCATCAGAATCCTCACACTGCAGATTGTGTTGTTGCAATGGGGGCAAGCGATCAAGGTTAGACACCCAGAGTTTCTTAAATCACTTTCCCCCTCTTGTCTTAACACAAATGGAACACAAGAAAGGTTGGTTTACAGCATTCAGGTCACCTTCCAGGGATGATCTAATGCATGGTAGTATAGTGGTACCTCAGGTTACAGACGCTTCAGGTTACAGACTCCGGTAACCCAGAAATAGTACCTCGGGTTAAGAACTTTGCTTCAGGATGAGAACAGAAATTGTGCTCCGGCGGTGCGGCAGCAGTGGGAGTCCCCATTAGCTAAAGTGGTACCTCAGGTTAAGAACAGTTTCAGGTTAAGAACGGACCTCCGGAACAAATTAAGTTCTTAACCTGAGGTACCACTGTACCTAACATTCCACATTGTGACACCACTCTGGAAGCTTGTTCTAATGGAATAGATATTTAGAGACCTAAGAATTGTATTGGATTCACCAAAAGCTAGAAAACAGGTCAGTGCTGAGCCTCAAAACACCACTGGGTGAGAGAGCCTAGTACAAGGAGTCAGAGAGAGCAGGGGCTGTTCCTAATCAATCAAAATCCCAGGTTGCCATGGATGCCTTTATAAGCAGGGGCAGCCAATCTAGTGCCCACCAGATGTTTTGGGGAATCTGCTGTCCTCCCTTCCCAGCCAAGATGGCCAATGGCTGAAGATAATGGGAGTTGTAGTTCAACGGTATTTGTATATTTCATTATTACACTGTTTTTAAAGAATTCTAGCAAACTGTCAATTGCTCAAAATTTGAAGAATCTGAACAATCTACATATATCTATCCCTATGGAGACACACACAAAAAAAAAGTATAGATGATAGCATTAATGGGAAAACTTACCAGACCCCTGAAAGCTCAGAGGGGTGAACAAGGCAGATGGCTTTATAGAAACATGGTACCCTTTACTTTCTCAACTGATGCATCCTCTGAACACCCTTGTTCAACTTTGGAACATTTTAAATTAAAAATTCTGCCCCATTCCATTATTGCAGGGGGGACAGGGGGATGTTATTGCAATTACACACACACACACACAAACACAGACACACACATACCAACAGGTGATAATCAGGACTTGAAGCACTAGGTAAGGCTTGCAAAAGATCTGAGCAGTAGTTAAAGCAGCACTGATCAGCTGAGGATTGAAGTCACTGCCTATCAGCTGACAGGCAGCATTTTTAAGCTTGCTTTCTGCAGGGATTGGCTGGGCAAGAGTTCCCTGTGCAGAACCGTCACATAGCCTACCCAGCCCCGTGCCTGATGACATATGTCTGGTGCATGGCAGGCGAGTGTGGTTTAGGGGGAAACAGCCTCGTGGGCCAAACGGAGACCCTTCCTGGGCCAGATCTGGCCCCTTAGGTCAGAGGTTCCCTACAGACAATACTAGGACTGACCCCCTAGCTAGCAAGGCCAGAGCTCAGGGATGATGGGAGTTTTAGTCCAACAACATCTGGGGACCCACAGGTTGAGACCACATAGAAGGAATCTTCCTCCTTTCAGGTGGACTGGGCCTGTCACTTATTCAGTCCCACTACGCACAGGAGAGCACCTCCTTCCTAATGAGTGAATACACAGACCATTCATAGCAGTTTCCCTATCTTGGGCCTCCAGCTGTTTTTGGACTACAATTCCCATCATCCCTGACCGCTGGTCTTGCTAGCTAGGCATGATGGGAGTTGTAGTCCAAAAACAGCTGGAGACCCAAGGCTGGGAAACCCTGATTTATAGTGTGGACCAGCCTTCCTAAAGCCCAGCACCTTTCACATGTTTCAAGTCCCAGCAGCCCCAGATGATATGGCCCATGGGATTCGTGGTCCAGCAATATCTGGAGAGCTCCAGGTTGGGGAAGGCTGATATGGCGGTTACTTGTATATATATATATATATACATACCATCAGTCTGGTATATGATGCAGGTGTAGAGGAAGAAATACCATATCCCCAAATTTTGCTGAAGATTTCAGGGCCTCATTCACACCATACATTTAAGGCACAGCAGAACCACCTTGAGAAGTCATGGCTTCCCCCAAAGAATTCTGGGAGATGTAGTTACCGTAGTTAAGGCTACAGAGACTTGCTTGGAGACCCCTATTGCCCTCAGAGCTGCAATTCTGTGAGTGGTTTAGCAAACCCTTTCTCTTCGCAGGTAACTGAGAATTATAGCTCTTCCAAAAGTAACAATCTTTTTTTTTCTGCACAGCTCGTTTTATTTTTGGCTGGAAGCATCTCATGGCTGGCTGATCCCTGCTTTTGTCTACACGGGACAACCATTTTTAGATTATTTTTTATTGCACATAGTGTCGCTCCAATGTTATTTCTGGTTACTATTATTATTGCATCTTTTTGGTTTTGAATTATGTTTTACATGCTGCTGGAAACAGCCTTGAGGCTCACCTGAAAAGGCAGCTTATTAATATTTTCAGTACGGCAATCACCCTATTCTGAAGCTGAGTTGAGTAAGCATCCCATTTTTTGCTGCGTTTGCAAGCTGCGCGCCCCTAAACTTCAAATCGGTCCTAGGGATGGTGTATAATAAGCAATAAAAATGCAGGCGACAAAAACAGAATCAACGGCCCTGCAGAAGATGCACACTCAAGAGTTATCAAAACTCAATTTATTTCAAATGTTAGAATTTTTACAGATTCACATCTCTCCTGCAAAAAAATAAAAGCCACTTTTTGCTTCCCTTGCTTCCTAAAAACAAAATAAAAACAAAATAAAAATACTCAGGGCGCCCAAATATTGCCGACAACTCGGCATTTCCCCAAACACAGCCCATCGTAGGGCTAGGCAGGATCTTCAAAACATGGTTGAAGGAGACAACAGCAAGAAAGTGGGCAGAAAAGATTGACACACAAAGTTTCTATCCCATTCGGATTACCGCACACGATCCGTGCGTCGGTACAATCTGGCTATTTTTCCTCCACTGGCTTTACCAAAGCCTACATCTACCCCGCAGAGCCAACACTCAGCACAGGGTGTTGGACTCCAACTCCCATCATCCCTGGCTGTTGGCCATACAGGCTGGGGCTGATGGGAGTTGGAGTCTAGCACCTGGAGCGATACAGGCTTCCTGCGGCTGATGCAGGTAGAAACTAAATACGGGTACCAAGATGGAGAGTCAGGGCAACAGCTCCCTTGCAACCTCCCAGGATTACAGACACAGCTTTAAAAAAGCAGCCGTCTACAGGATATAATCAAAATAATAGAACCGATGCCTCTACCTCAAGTATTCTGAATCAGGGAAAACATTTGGGCACAGGCAACTTCCCTGAACCGTCACACAGCCACCCAGATGGGAGAAGCTGCACTCAAAGACTCTGGAGCTCTTGAAAGGACAGGCAATGGTCCTTTGGGGCTGTGGCAGGCATGGCTAACCTCTGACCCTGCAGATGTTGGACTACAACTCCCATCATCCCTGACTGTTGGCCATGTCAGCCGGGGCTGATAGGAGTTAGGAATCCAACCACATTGGGAGGGTTGCACATTCCCCATCCCTGTGCTCCCGAGTCACTCCGCAGCGGAGTTCGCAGCTGCCAGAGAACTCTTTAAGACATCCACGTGTATAAATAAGGAACCAGGGTCACCCTCAAGAACCATCTCTGCTTCTAACTGCCCACCTTGCCTCGGCCAGGAAGGTGGCAGCAGAAGCTTGAAACTACACCTAGATTAAAGAAAAGGCAATCCCCCCCTTAAAAACAGCCTTCTCCAAACTGGTACCTGCCAGGTGTCCCTAGACTACAACTCCCATCATCCCTGACCACACCGGTTTGGGGCTGATGGGAGCTGGAGTCCATAGCTTTCAGAGGGCACCAGGTTCGGTAAGGCTGCCTTTGATGGGTGTACAAGTTAATCCATCTCCCAGGACCAAAGAGGGAATGAATGCCAAAACTGAGAAAATGGTAACTTTTGAGGTGAGCCATTAAAAACTGGGGGGCAGTGGCGAGCAAGGGAAGAGTCTAGGAGATGAAAGCCCCGGGTTTGATGGCGAAACCAGGACAACTTGTGCAGATTTCAGAAGCAGGGCAAATCAGATAGCGGAGAGGGAACAAAAGCACCATGTGTTTCCAAAGCCAAATGCTATCCCTTGTCTTGTTTATTTTTTAATTTTTTTTTAAATAAGACCTTGTCCTGACTATCAATAGCTTTGAGAGCAGTGAGGGAAGCCATTTTTTAAACAAATACCAACATCTTAAGGGAATTATTTTATATTGGCTAATTTTTCTCCCTAGAGAAATATCAGAAAGTTTTCCGCAGGAGCCCCGTCCCCCAAGACTCAGGAAAGTGCTGCCCCCTGGGTGGTTCTCTCCGGGGCTGCAGGAACAGTTTGTCAACTCTGCCGTTCCTTCACGAGGAGGACGGTGTGCTGCCCTCCGCCGGTCACCGAGAGAACGCTGCGATTCTCCAGCTGCTGGCCAGACATCTGAACGGGACTCCAGGCATCCTCTTCGTCCCCAGTGGCAAGCTGGAGGTTAGACCCCATGCCCCAGGCAAATGCGCGGCCTACGGAGGACAGGGAAAGTAGGACAATGAAAAAGAGCCCTAAGCAGTTGTGCCCTAAGCTGGCTGGGCAATGCATGCCAGGGCTTTTCACATAACCATTGCATATTATTCACAGAATGCAATATTCAGTTTAAGTTTCTAGACCTCATGAGTTAAATTATCAGAAGACCAAAAATTCTTGCTTTGGGGGAAAAACCAAAGCTCAGAAACTGGAAACGTCAAGGCCAAAATTTAGAACAAGTCTCGAACTACAGTGGTACCTCGGGTTAAGTACTTAATTCGTTCCGGAGGTCCGTACTTAACCTGAAACTGTTCTTAACCTGAAGCACCACTTTAGCTAATAGGGCCTCCTGCTGCTGCCGCACCGCTGCCGGAGCACAATTTCTGTTCTCATCCTGAAGCAAAGTTCTTAACCTGAGGTACTATTTCTGGGTTAGCGGAGTCTGTAACCTGAAGCGTATGTAACCCGAGGTACCACTGTATAAATATTTAGGAATGGCAGTCCAGGCATCAGGGTCCAACAAAATTCATATTAACTCAAATGGGTGTGCCGGAGAAAGATCTGCAAGCTTTCCTTAAATTTTTTTAGAACTCAAGGGGTTTTTTATGTCCCCGTGGCACTAAAATTATATACAGTGGTACCTCGGGTTACATACGCTTCAGGTTACACACTCTGCTAACCCAGAAATAGTGCTTTAGGTTAAGAACTTTGCTTCAGGATAAGAACAGAAACCAATACAACAAAGAAGGGCCTCAACATCAGGAGCAGCAGGAGTTATAGGGGCTACAGGAGCAACAAAACCAAAAGTCATGACTGCAGAAGATGCTCTGACAAAGGCATTAAACAGAATTAATGAATCTTTAGAATCTTTAACAAAACAAGGAGCAGAGACAAGTAGACAAGTAACAGAAACAAATAAACGAGTGGCCGAAATCTCAACCAAAATTGATTTAAATACTGCAAGCATCAATGAACTGGGAAAGAAAGTGAACTCTAACACACAGTCCATTGAGAAACTTTTGGAGGAATCGTCTACAACCCGGAAAATCGCAGAGGAGGCCAGAGAAGTGGCAATAGCTACGCAAGACAAGATACCACCAGTCCAAGAAAAATTAGCTGACCATGATTTGACACTCTCCATGATTGAACTACAGAGGAAGGAGCGAAACTTAAGAATCCGCCTAGTGCCAGAAATTGAGAAGGACAACCTGGCGGAATTTTTGACAACTGAAATTTTGGAATTCTGGAAACTGGACCAAGAAAAAGAGGATCTCAAAATAGTAAGTGCCTTTAGACTTGGATTTAAACAAAAGAAAAACAAACCAAGGGATTGTCTCATAACTTTAAGATCTAAGGAAGAAAGAGATAAAATACTGAATTGGCACTATCAAAAAACTCTGGAAATTGGAAATTCTTTTGTGGAGATCTTCAAGGATATCCCGAAGCTGATTCTTGATATAAGAACATACTACAGAGACCTGACTACCTTGCTGAAGAGGAACAACATTTTCTTCAGGTGGGAATACCCCCAGGGCTTATCCTTCAAATTCAGAGGAAAGAAAATAAGGATTAAGACACTGAGTGAAAAAGACAAATTCCTGCGAGACTACGGTGAGGACCTGCAGAAAGAGGTGGATCGTGGAGAGGAGACAACTGTAAAAGGACTGCTGGATGTGGCAAACCTATCCTTTGGACTAAAATCAACGACAGAGGAGGAAGAACTTCTTGGAGCGGTAGGTGGTAAAGACAAATAATATCAATATGGCGCTGAAACTTTTAACCTGGAATTGTAATGGTTTGAACATGCCTCAGAAGAGAAGAAGGGTTTTCCATGTTTTAAAGAGAGAGCAATTAGATCTGATTTGTTTACAAGAAACACATGTAACAAGATCAAATAGAAGATTACTTATAAATAAAAGATTGGGACAAGAATTTATTTCGTCAGATAAAGTCAAGAAAAGAGGCGTGGTGATATACGCTAAGGAAAAATTACAACCAAAACTAATCTTCAAAGATGAACAAGGAAGGACCCTAGCAATTGAAATACAACACCAGGGAGAGAAACTTTTGATTGTTGGAATATACGCGCCGAATGAAGGAAAATCTGAATTTTACAAGAAACTACATGAGATGCTGTTGGAATATATAGACTATAATGTAATCCTGATGGGAGATATGAATGGAGTAGTATCTACAAATATGGACAAGGCACAAAGACAGACAATTACAAAGGAGGGAAGGTTACCAAAGACCTTCTTTGAAATGACTGACAATATGGATTTAATTGACATCTGGAGAACAAGGCACCCCTTAGAAAAGGAGGGGACCTTTTTCTCTGAAGCTCAAATGACATGGACCCGAATAGATCAAATCTGGGTTACTAGAGGAATGGCACTAAAGGTAAAGAATGTGGAAATCTGCCCAAAAACTTGCTCCGACCACAACGCAGTAAAGATGGAGATGAAACGTACAACATCTGGTTCCTATAGATGGAGAATGAATGACACCTTGTTTAAAGATGAAGAAGTTCTTAAAAAGGCCCAAAAAACTTTGAAAGACTATTTTGAAATAAATTTGAAAACAAATGTGGAGAAAAGAGTGATCTGGGACGCAAGTAAAGCTGTAATGCGAGGATTCTTGATACAACAAAATGCAATAAAAAGGAGGAGCCAAAATGAGAAAAAGGATAAGATTTTGGAAAAGATAAAAGAAGGAGAAAAGAAATTGAGATCAAAACCAAAATCACAAGAAATTTTGAGAGAAATCAAATTTTATCAAATACAATACATGGAGCTGACGAATCACGAAATAGAATGGAAAATTAAACAAATGAGACAAAAAACATTTGAATCAGCAGATAAATGTGGCAAACTCCTGGCATGGCAAATAAAGAAAAGACAAAAACTGAACACAGTTACAAGTTTAGAAATAGAGGGAAGGAGCATTTATAACCCAAATGAAATTAGAAATTGCTTCCAGAATTACTTTAAGCAACTATACGCACAAGGGCCGCAGAAAGAATCAGATATAGCTTGTTTTCTCGAGAAAAATGGACTACAAAAAATCTCTACTGAAAGTACAGTACTGTTAAATCAAAAGGTGACTGATCAGGAAATAGAAGGTGCCATTCAAAATATGAAACTGGGCAAATCTCCAGGACCAGATGGACTGACTTCCAGATACTATAAGGTTTTGAAGGACTGGCTTTTACAACCTTTGAAGGAAGTCTGCAATGAAATTTTGGAGGGAAAGAGGGCTCCTGAAACGTGGAAAGAGGCGTATATTACACTTATACCAAAGACAGAAACTGAAAAGACCCAACTTAAGAACTACCGTCCCATCTCCTTATTAAATGTGGATTACAAAATTTTTGCTGACATTTTGGCAAAGAGATTGAAAAAAGTTTTGATGGAGGAGATACACAAAGACCAAGCCGGCTTTCTTCCGCGAAGACATTTATCGGATAATGTAAGGAACATAATTGATATTTTGGAAAAGCTAGAGGTAGACATAAACACTAAGGCAGTTCTGATATTCGTGGACGCGGAGAAAGCCTTTGACAATATTTCTTGGAGTTTTATGAAAAAAAATCTTCAGGGGATGGGGGTGGGTCAAGGTTTTGAAAATGGTATAGGTGCAATTTATTCAGAACAAAAAGCGAAGTTGATTGTGAACAATGTGGTAACGGAAGAATTTAAGATAGAAAAAGGAACACGTCAGGGGTGCCCAATCTCACCTCTACTTTTTATTTCTGTACTGGAGGTTTTGCTGAACATGATTAGAAGGGACCGGATGGTTAAGGGGGTGCAGGTCGGAGCAAAACAATACAAATTGAGAGCCTTCGCAGATGACCTGGTATTAACTTTACAAGAGCCAGAATCTAGTACCAAGAGAGTTCTAGAACTGATTCAAGAATTCGGCCAAGTGGCAGGATTTAAACTGAATAAGTCAAAGACTAAGGTAATAGACAAGAACTTAACACCCCTTGAGAGGGAGAGGTTTCAGAAAGAGACAGGTTTAAATGTGGTTAAGAAAGTGAAATATTTGGGTATAAATATGACAGCTAAAAATGTGAACCTGTTTAAAGACAACTACGAGAAAGTGTGGACAGAAGTGAAAAGAGACTTAGAAATTTGGTCAAATTTGAAACTTTCCTTGTCAGGCCGAATCGCAGTGATAAAGATGAATGTATTGCCTAAAATGTTGTTTTTGTTTCAAACATTACAAATTGTGGACAAGGTAGAATGTTTTAAGAAGTGGCAGAAAGATATATCCAAATTTGTCTGGCAGGGCAAAAAGCCCAGAATAAAATTTAAGATATTAACTGATGCAAAAGAAAGGGGGGGATTTGCCCTGCCAGACTTTAAACTTTACTATGAAGCAGCAGCATTCTGCTGGCTGAAAGATTGGTTACTTCTTGAAAACACAGATATCTTGGATTTGGAAGGTTTTAACAATGCGTTCGGATGGCATGCTTATTTATGGTATGACAAGGTCAAGGTCCATAAGGCATTTAAAAACCACATTGTCAGAAAAACACTGTTAAATGTCTGGACTAGGTATAAAGATTTATTAGAGAATAAGACACCTAGGTGGCTATCACCTATGGAAGCCAGAGCTGTGAAAAAACTTAATATGGAAGGAACTTGGCCTAAATACTGTGAAATCTTGGAACAAGAAGGTGACAGATTGAAACTACAGAGTTTTGAAAAGTTGAAAGATAAAGTGAGAGATTGGCTCCATTACTATCAAATTTTGGAGACATTTAATAAAGATAAGAAAATTGGCTTCCAGGTGGAAAAATCTAAACTAGAAACAGAACTGCTAGAATCCAATACAAAAACTTTGTCTAAAATGTATAATCTGCTGTTAAGATGGAATACTGAGGATGAGATGGTTAAATCGGCAATGATTAAGTGGGCTCAAGATGTGGGTCATAATATTATGAGTGTGGACTGGGATCAGTTGTGGACCACCGGAAGGAAATTTACGGCATGTACAGCCTTAAAGGAAAATATCATGAAAATGGTTTATAGGTGGTACCTAACCCCAGTCAAACTTGCAAAAATTTATCATTTGCCCGATAATAAATGTTGGAAATGTAAGGAGACTGAAGGAACATTTTTTCACCTTTGGTGGACGTGCCCAAAGATTAAGGCTTTCTGGGATATGATATATAACGAATTGAAAAAGGTATTTAAGTATACCTTTCGGAAGAAACCAGAGGCCTTTCTCTTGGGCATGGTCGGCCAATTGGTGTTAAAGAAGGACAGAACTTTTTTTATGTATGCAACAACAGCAGCAAGAATACTCATCGCAAAGTATTGGAAGACACAAGACCTACCCACTCTGGAAGAATGGCAGATGAAGGTAATAGACTATATGTCACTGGCAGAAATGACGGACAGAATTCGAGACCAGGGGAAAGAGACGGCGAGAGAAGACTGGAAGAAATTTAAAGAATATCTTAAGAAATACTGTAAAATTAATGAATGTTGAATGATATTGATATGGAATTTAAGTGGTTGTCAGCTGTAATGATTAAGAAAAGGGAAGGAATTTGGAGATTTAAACAAAGCTAAAGGAGGGGATTTGCTGAAAATACTAATAGAAAATGGAATACAGTAAGGGAAGGTATGAGGAGGTCGGGAAAGTAAGGTTAAGAAAAGAAGGGAAATGAAATTATACTTGTTCTGTTTTTTGTTTGTTTTTTTCTTCTTTTTGAGTGTTTTATTTTTCTTTTGTATGTTTTTATGACTGAAAACCTAATAAAAATTCTTTTAAAAAAAAAAAATAAAAAAAAGAAATTGGGCTCTGGCGGCGCGGAAGCAGCAGGAGGCCTCATTAGCTAAAGTGGTGCTTCAGGTTAAGAACAGTTTCAGGTTAAGAACGGACCTCCGGAACGAATTAAGTACTTAACCTGAGGTACCACTGTAAAGCCAAAACAGTGGCACAGCTCCTTTACGGATCCTTTCTGGACCCGCCTCCCTCTCGTTCATTCCCCTTCAAAGAGTGCAATCCAAACTCCTCAGAGCCCTTCTACAAGTTCCTAGATGCGTTCCAAATGCAAGGGTCAGACTAGAAACAGACCTCATGAGGGCAGACTGTTGTGACCTGAGCAACTTAGGGGCTCAAAGCCTCCATCACCAAGGATCCCAGTCAGGAAGGCCTGCAAGTCTTTAACTGAGATTCCTTTCGTTGGGTCTCAGCTTTAGCTGTGATTCCTGCATTGCAGGGGGTTGGACTAGATGACCCAGGGGGTCCCTTCAAACTCTACAATTCTGTGATTCTTCAGCAGAGCACATGCGTTGCCTGCAGAATATCCAAGGGACAATCTATGGCATCTCAGCATCTCTGACAAAAGCCTCGGATATCAATACAGAGCTAGATGGACTAATAAATAGCAACTTCCTACATTCCCATTTTCACAAGTATTCTGAATACATGAATCCATTGTATGGGTTTACGGGGGGCGGGGGGGGGGGAGAGTGTTCCAAATCTTTCCACGCCGACTGCAGAAACCTTTTCAAATTCCTCTCAGAGAAGCGAGACCTGCAACAAAATGTTGCAGCGTGGTATGCTCCCTGTCCAGGATTCGAGACACCATCATTCCATTCTCTTTTCCCTGTTTTCCTTCCAGCACCCGACAGCTACACAACTTTTAGAAGACACCTGAAGGCACCCCTGTATCAGGAAGTTTTTAATGTTTGACGTTCTATTATATTTTTATATGTGTTGTGGAAGCCGTCCAGAGTGGCTGGGGCAAACCTATGAGCAAGAAGCTGGTGTAATTAACTTTAGGTAAAAAGGTAAAGGTACCCCTGCCCGTACGGGCCAGTCTTGACAGACTCTAGGGTTGTGCGCCCATCTCACTCAAGAGGCCGGGGGCCAGCGCTGTCCGGAGACACTTCCGGGTCACGTGGCCAGCGTGACAAAGCTGCATCTGGCGAGCCAGCACAGCACACGGAACGCCGTTTACCTTCCCGCTGGTAAGTGGTCCCTATTTATCTACTTGCACCCGGGGGTGCTTTCGAACTGCTAGGTTGGCAGGTGCTGGGACCGAACGATGGGAGCGCACCCTGCCACGGGGATTCGAACCGCCGACCTTTCGATCGGCAAGCCCTAGGTGCTGAGGCTTTTACCCACAGCGCCACCCGCATCCCTAATTAACTTTAGGCCAGATCAAAACCCTGTGGTGGCTGCTGTTCTGCCTCAGCCTGGCAGAGGCAACACAAGGCTTCAAAAGTGTTCTAGGCCAGGCTGCCAGGACCTGTGGGATCCAGCCTAAACACCCCCCTCTCTGGCCCCACCTCTGCCGAACATCCAAAATGCCCTTTTGGGGGAGCCTGCACCAGCCTCAGCTCAGCCGGCTGAATCCCAGTTGAGCCAGAATGAGAAAGCGATGCCAGTGCTGGGGGCTTAAGATCAGCTGAACCGCTGCATCCTAAGCTGCTCACCTTGCCATTGGATCCCCCTCCCCCACAAGACACAAAGTCATTTCAATGGGTCTACCCTAAGTAGAACTTAGCTGAATGCCCTCCACCTGTATACTCAAGTTACTACCGATGAGTAGCCACTCACTCCAGAGCTTCATTCATAATAATTAATAATAATAATAATAATAATAATAAATTAATAAATCTTATTTATAACCCGCCCTCCCCAGCCAAAGCCAGGCTCAGAGCAGCCAACAACAATAAAAGTAACACAGTTTACATAAAATCATAATCAACTAATTGAAATGCATTCTAAAATCAATTCATTCTAAAATCAATTCAAAATCAAATTAATGGCAACCATTCGGCTAGAGTTCTATGAGGATTACCGGAGGGGGTCAGGCTGTGCCCTGGCCAAAGGCCTGGTGGAACAGCTCTGTCTTGCAGGCCCTGTGGAAAGATGTCAAGTCCCGCAGGGCCCTAGTCTCTTGTGACAGAGTGTTCCACCAGATCGGGGCCACAGCTGAAAAAGCCCTGGCTCTAGTTGAGGCCAGCCTAACCTCTCTGTGGCACAGGATCTCCAAGATGTTTTTGTTTGAAGACTATTCCCCACAGCGCCACAGATTAGGCACCTGCCAACCCAACGCACGGCTCAAACTCACCGTCTTCCGTAACCGCAAAGCCAACCCGTTCCCCACAGGCGACCGATGACGCTTTCGGCAGCCCAGGGACAGCCGTAGGGGCGTTCTTGTCCGACGCTCCCTCTCCCAGGCCCAACATGCCGTAGTCTGCCCTGCCAAGGCTACACACGGTTCCTGCGGAAGGTGGGAGAAGAGACGTCGCTCTGTTAGGAGAGATTCGGTGAAGAGCGCCACAGGTTGGCTTAGGATCAACGAGGGACCGACCATCACCCAGACTGCGTGAGCATGAAGGCTGTTTGGGCCACAGCCCTCTCTGAATGTCTGAAGAGCTGTTCAACGGTCTCCCTCAGGAGAAGGTGGTCTCTCCTTCCTTGGAGGTTTTTAAGCAGAAGCTGGATGGCCATCTGACACGGATACTCTTAGCTGAGATTCCTGCATTACAAGGAGTTGGCCTAGATGTCCCATGGTGTCCCTTCCAACTCTACAATTTTGTCACTGGAGAGAGGTTGCTTAACCTGACAGGAGTGATAAGGCCTGGTTCCCTTTCATACATTCCATGAATATAGTGGTACCGCGGGTTAAGAACTTAATTCGTTCTGGAGGTCCCTTCTTAACCTGAAACTGTTCTTAACCTGAAGCACCATTTTAGCTAATGGGGCCTGCCACTGCCGCCGTGCCACTGCCGCACGATTTCTATTCTCATCCTGAAGCAAAGTTCTTAACCCAAGGTACCATTTCTCGGTTAGCAGAGTAACCTGAAGCGTCTGTAACCTGAAGCATCTGTAACCCAGGGTAACACTGTAGTTCCACACAGATCCTCAGCTATCTGCACTGCACCATACAACAATGTGGAGGGGGCTGCCTGGATGTGAATTAACCTGTGGGTTGTGTTGCTTAGCTATCACTGTATTGCAACAGGAAAATATCCTTTGCCTTTGCAAGCACACTACTTTCCACTCGACTGTGTTGAGTGTGGATGGTTTGAAAGCCTTAAATGAATATATTTTTGACTGAGGGGGGGGAATTACAGCATTAAAAGAGTCCTGTATTGAGAAATCCAACCCCGATTTCACCAAATCATCTAGGGCAGCCCTGGGGCCATGGCTTAGTGGCAGAGCAACTGTTATGCATGCAGAAGGTCCCAGGTTCATTCCCAGGAAGGGCTGGGAGAGACTCGCTTACCTGAAACCTCCGGAGAGCTACTGCCAGTCAGTGTAGACACTGCTGAGCTAGATGGACCCACAGTCTCGCTTGGTATAAGGCATTTATGTTCCTTGGTACCATTGCCTCCGCTCCTTTGAAGTCATGGAGCCTGCAGCCCTCCCGATGTTGTTGGACTACAACTCCCATCATCCCCTGCCAGTGTGGCCAGGGATGATGGGTGCTGTAGTCCAACAGCTTCTGGAGGGCCATAATTTCTCCATGCCCGTATTATGTTCCTCTCCTCCAGCCCATCAAAGAGCAGCCACTCACCTTCCGAGTCCAGACACACAGTGTGATGCTGCCCAGCTGAGAACCCAACCCAGGATCTGGTGGAGTTCTTGAACGCTGTCAGAACCTTTGGCGAATAGTAGGTGTCAATTCCTTGTGATCCTGGGAGATAAGCAAGAAAACCCAAGCCAGTTAACAATGTGTAATGTATAGTTATGGGAGAGAAAGAGGACTTGAAAAATTCAACCTGGCATTTTGGAGGTTTAAATCTCAACGCATCTCGACATAGTCTCAGCCCCAAGCTTACAGAGGTTGCCACCAAGTTAGTCTAGAATGATCTGAGACTGGTGTGGGCAACCTTTTGTCCCCAAGGGCTATAGCAGCAGCACACATGGACACTTTTGAAGTCTCTCTCTTAGCTGAGGCTGAAGAAGGGCAGACCCGTCTCCAGCCCAGCAGGAAGAGAAAAACCCTTTGAAAATCAATATTGCGCCTTGGGCCCAAGTCCATCCACTTTGGAATCATTTTTAGACCTTTACACAGGATTAAAAGGGGGGGAGAGGATGGGTTTCCAAATGTGGAAGAAGAATCTAATCAGGGTTCAAGATCTTGTAACTAAGGGATTGGTCACTTCATACACAGAAGTTAAAATCAAGTTTCAAGGCAGAAACCCCAGAGCAAAAATCTATTCATTTTTGGTCAAATAGGAAACTGAACTGAAATGATTATTTCATGAAATGGGTCCAACAACGAAGGGAAAAGTCCCACTGGATATATGGGAAAACCTGTGGAAATCTGCACATGAATTTTCTTTAAATGTAGAGAAGAGAAAACTGTTTTAAAACCATGAGAGCGGATTGTATATCGCTCATGTAAAGATAAATAAAATCAACAAAATCTATCCAGACACATTCTGTAAGGGCCAAAAAGGCAGGTGTTTGACTTTTTTTTAATTAAAAAGGGAGCAGGCATCCAGGGGAAATATGTTTGGCAATCCATATCCGCCATTGCACCCAATGTGTTTTGACTATACAAAATTTGGCTTAAAGCGCAATCCACGGAACGTAACCCCTGTGTAAGCTGGGAGCCGCCTGTACTCCCTTCTGTTTAAAAAAAAAAAAAGGAGGGGACCACAAAAACCCTTTCCTTTTTTTCAAAGGCTAAGGTGTTTCATGGCGTTACTGTTTTCTCCAGGTTATGAAAGGGAGGGAGGGAGATATCCGTACTCACACAGCAAGGGGCATCTTCATTTTCAAAGTGTTTTTTCTGCTAAGGTGGAGGAAAAGGCAAACCCCAGCAAAGAGAGACGCCGTTTCCACTACCACCTGTTTGGCAGGCTGAAGGGCAGGGGGCACAACTGCAATGGCCACGGGAGCAGTAGCAAATTTGGGTACAGCAAGATAAAAATTTGCTTCAGCAGCAATGGGCAAACAGTACAGGAAGAAGGGGAAAGCCCTACAGGGCCTGCAGGATACAGATCTACGCAGCGGAGGCTGATCCATTAAGGCACACAGGACAGGGCACCATTGACCTCCACCAGCTGTGTGCTGGTCACCCAGTTTCCCACCCAAGGGCTACCAGCCATCACCGCATCTGCCATTTAAACACTGATTGTGGGAAAGGTTGCTGCATGTTCTTCCTCTGTGGTGCAATCCAGGTGCTGGGAGCTGCTCCCTTTTCCTTGGCAAAAGAGGGGCAACCGAGCCGACCCCACCTTCCCTCCCGCGAATTTGGCACATTTTGGAAGACCCTCGAAAAACAGCTCCCGCTCCCACAAAGTCCACTTGGCTCCTTCTAAGCCTGGACGGCAGCACACAGGTGGCCAACTCACCCAGCTGGTAGTAATTGGAGAGGCCGAACCCAATGACATGGCCCTCCTGGGTGATGGCGATGGTGGAGTAAGAACCGCAGAAGACGTCCCGGATCTGCCCCTTGGTCTTGCAGCCTCTCTGCTTGATAGCGACAGCTTGTGGGAGCAGCAGCCGTTCTGGAAGAGAAGTGGCGGGAGGAGGAATGCTTAGGAGGATTGGGGGGGGGGGTTGGTAGAAGGAAGAAGCCACCCAGCACAAAGATGCCCTGGGTGGCCAAGCCTTCCTTCTGGAATATAATGTAGGCTCACTTATGGGAAATCTCAAAGGTCTCCTGCCTGGGTCCCCTCCCTTTAAGGCCATCCCTGTATAGCAGGTGTGGGGAAACTGGGGCAGGGAAGAAGACCAAAGCTCTCTACATTGGCCCCCAAAGACTCTTGCCAAGCCTGTGACAGGAGCATGACAGCAGTAAATGACACCAAGTAAGTTGGAGTTAGGGATGCGGGTAGCGCTGTGGGTTAAACCACAGAGCCTAGGACCTGCCAATCAGAAGGTTGTCGGTTCGAATCCCCACAACATGGTGAGCTCCCGTTGCTCGGTCCCTGCTCCTGCCAACCTAGCAGTTCGAAAGCACGTCAAAGTGCAAGTAGATAAATACTGTAGGTACCACTCTGGCGGGAAGGTAAACAGCGTTTCCGTGCGCTGCTCTGGTTCGCCAGAAGTGGCTTAGTCATGCTGGCCACATGACCCGGAAACTGTACACCGGCTCCCTTGGCCAATAAAGCGAGATGAGCGCCGCAACCCCAGAGTTGGCCACGACTGGACCTAATGGTCTGGGGTCCCTTTACCTTTAAGTTGGAGTTACCATATTTTTTTGTGTATAAGACTATGCTTTTAGCTTTAAAAAAATTAGGCAAAAATTGGGTATCGTCTTATACATGGATAGTGAATGCAGAGGGGGGACGTGCGATTAATGGCAGCAGCAAGCAGGAGATTGGCAGCAGCGATTGGGCGGGTGATTGGCAGCTGTGGCGAGGCTGGGAGGCGATTGGCTGCGGCAAGTGGGCAGGTGGGCTGTTGGTGGCAGCAAGCGGGCAGACAATTGGCGGCTGCAGCAAGGTGTGCGATCGGCAGTGGCTGTGACAAGCGATCGGCAGTGTCGGGCAGGCGGGTGAGCAATTGGCGACCTCCCCCACCCCCCCCAAAAAGCTAAATAACTTAATTTATTAATTTTGGGTTTAAAAAATAGGGGTTGTCTTATACACAAGGTTGTCTTATACACGGAAAAATACGGTAACTCTCTATTGGCAAAAACAGGAGTGTCAGGCCAAATAAGCACAGGAACTCATCTCCGGCAGGTCTTGCCCCCATGAAGCAGTTGCTAAGACTGAAGGTCCCCTGCCTTTCCACAACTGCCTAAGTCCCCTCCTGAGACTGTGAAGCCAACTTCTCCACCCTCTTCACGCCTCTTCTGATTCTAGGAGACTGGGGGAGGGGAGATCGTGAGAGAGGGGGAGACGACTCCTCACCAGCTGGACTCAGCTTTCGGCTGAGAGTTAATGACTGTTACTTCAACACTCTCTCTCACTGCCCCAATCCACTCTCAACATGCACCCCACTCCATCATCACCAGTGACGCGGGGCAAGAAATGTCCCAGCGCCTTGTTTTTCCACATGTTCATTCACCACTATGAACAGATTCAAAATGCAACTGCAGTATTATTGGGCAAGCTTGCCACTGTCAAACTGTTTTGCTTGAGTTCCAAAATACAAGTGAAATGCATGTGCGAAACTAGATCACTCTCTAGAGCAGAGGCAGCCAGGCTAGTGCCCTACAGAGCCTGTTGGACTCCAACTTCCATCAGTTTCAGCCAGTTTGTCCAATGGTCATGGATGACAGGAGTTGGAGTCCAGGAAAATCTGGAGGGCACCATGTTGATAACCCTACTCTAGAGCATCAGAAATGTTTCCAATGCAAATTCTCAGAGGAATTTTGGGGGGGGGGACACAACAACAGGGCATTTTTCCAAATCTATTTTTACCCTAAATTGCATAGATTTCTCCCCCCCCCCCAAACAGAATGGAATCTATAAAGTTTTCCCGATTCAAGATTTTCCAGAAAACCCTTATCACTGGTCACCACCGCCCTCAGACCACTCCAAAGCAACAGAATGAATCAAATGCCAATAAACTCACCCAATCCTTTTCTTCCTCCTCTGGCAGTGAAGACTTGGGGGACTCGCCCCAGTTGGCCGTTGTCTCCGCAACCACAAGTGTAAAGTCCTCCCGCCATGGACACTAATGCCAAGTGATGGCTCCCTGAGAAGCGAAAGCAGAGGCATAAAACTACCCCATCTGTGATGAGCTGGTTCTTTAATCCCACACCAAGCAATTAGGTTTCCAAAGCATGGTTTTGATTGCTTGGGTGGGAGACTGGGACATTCTTCTGTGGTTGAATTAGATACCTGATATCCCACCTATGGGAGACCGCACAGGAAATTACATCAAGGAGGAACACGGGAGAACAAGGAAAATGTCCTCTTTACTACCACCCAAAGCTATCAACTTGAGATAACCGCTTCAGTCTCCTATACAGGAGGTTTGGGCTTTAAAGGAAGTAAAAATTTGACACTGGAAAGTCAACACACCAGTTTGCATAGGGGGAAATGTTTGCTGTGCATCACTCACTGGCCAGGTTCACACACAACACAAAACCAGGGCTTATATAACTATGCCTTAGTGTTATGTGTGAGCCCTGCCCAGCAACTTAACAATGGTCTGTTTACTGCCAACCAACTTCAGTCTGAAGTCATGGTTTGCTGTTGGCTTACAAACCTTGACTTGTTTTACCTATGGCTTTGTGTTATGTGCAAACCCAGCACTCATCCTTATGTATGGTTTCTTTCCCCAGTCTACACACAATCAACACACCTTAGCTGGTTTGACAGTCAATGCAAAGCAGATAGGAAAATCGGCCTAAGGCAATTAGGGATTTTTAAAAGGCAAAATAATATTAGAATTGGAGCTGTCAGAGATGCAGAAGGGAAATTGTGTTTTATTGCTCAGGAACTTGGCAGTCATATATATATAGTATTCAACTAATTTTTATATTATAGATGTATGTTCTGTATTATTTTAATAATACTATTGCCTCATACAAGTTTGTCATGGCCTTTGGCTCGAACAATAAACTTATGAACTAGAACCTCACACACTGACCAAGGCACAGGGCAAGAACAGCTGGCAGACAAAAACTTTGGAGCAACAGGTCATGGTTTGTTTGACTGCCTGAAGGACAGCTCCCTGTTAAAAAAACCACAGTTTAGTGTGATATGCAAACCAGGCCTCTGTGACTCACCTGAGGCAATTTTAACGACTGGCACATCCAACTGCAGCTCCACAGGAACAGCACTGCCACTGGAAGACTCCAACTGCTCTCCGCCCTTCAAAGGAGCAAGTAAACCAATGACTCCATTCTCATCCTGAGTAGAGGCAGATGCACAAAGAGAAAGGTTTAGCTGGCAATCCAGAACAGAGGGGCTGAATAAGTCTTTATTCCTCCAAAGCAAGGCAGGCAACATACCCGGAAAGCTCCCCAGATGAAGACACGCCCGTCGTCTGTCAGTGCCGCCGTGTGGCTGTCCCCAGCAGAAACCTGCACCACCTTCTCCTTCAGATCAACAAGTCCTGGCAAAAAGTCGGACCCCTCCTCTGAAGTGTCCCTCCCCAAGGCACCCTCGTCGTTGCAACCAAAAGTGTAGATCTGCAAAACAGGAGGAAACGTAAGAAATCGTCTTGCTGGGCCAGACCAGAGGCAGATCAAGTCCAGGCACATCCTGATTTCCACAGTGGCAGATGTCTCTGGCAAACCCACATGGAGGAGATTAAAGGCCAGCAACTGGTAACTCAGAGCTACCATGACTAGCAGCCATTTCCCATGACTCTGTCTATAGGGAGGGCCATAGCTCAGTGGTAGAGCATCAGCCTTGCATGCAGAAGGTCCCAGGTTCAATCCCAGGCATCTCCAGGCAGTCCTGGAAAGCCACTGTCAGTCAGTGTTGACAATACTGAGCAAGAGGGACCAATGGCCTGGCTCAGAATAAGGCAGCTTCCCCATTTTAAAGCCATCTATGGTGCTTGCTGCCAACACAGTTGTGGTCAAAAAGGGCTACACTGTGGAAAGGGAAACCAAGAGGAAATCCAAGGGCCCGTTATTTCAGATGGAGGGCTGAGACAGTGTGACAATCAGAGAACAACTTTCAACCAGAAGGGAACACTGCTGCATCTGCAAAGCAGCTTGAGCCGCTGGTCTTCAGTAGGGGCAGGACTCACAAGTAGGTCGCCACCATGTCTTCATCACCACTGCCTGTCTCGTTGGCACAGGGGTGGGGAAATTCAGGCCCAGGGACCACATGCGTCACTCCAGGCCTTGGGACTGTTCCCAGGCGGACACTTTCCCTAGGTCTTGCTTCACACCCTCCACGAGGCTGGTTTCTACACACACCTCCATCCTGGCATTTTTCTGAGTTCAAAATCAAGTTACAGCCAGGCAAAATTACTTGGGGTGCAAAGAAGGGACAGAAAAGGGGTGTGGGGAAAGGGCATGGCCTAAAGAGTGTCACAAGGGCCAGACAGAAGCATAGAGGGTCTTTTTTGGCCTCTGGGCCTGAGGTTTCCCCCACTACAATGCTTTGGGGGTTTGCAAGCACTACTAAAGGAATGGATATGGTTACGACGCAGGTGGCGAAGGGAGAACGAGACTCACTTGGCCTGTTTCACTGAGGCACACCGTGTGAACCCCTCCCGCTTCAGCCTGGATGATCTTCTCAGGGAGCTGCAGCAGGGCAGGCCTCTTCCGCGCCAAGACGTCCGGTCCGAGGCCCAATTGCCCAAGGTCGCCCTGCCCCAAGGTCAGAACCAGTCCGGGCTCCGTCTGGTGCGACTGATGGCTGACTGGAGAGGAACCGTGAGGAGGAGTCAGAAATGGAATACATGGGGCAGGGGCAAGAGAAGAAGTATCACATGACCACCCAAATCCATTCAGGAAGCTCTCGGCTCAGGACCCAACCGTTCCAAGACTAGCCAACGTAGGGCCCTCCTGACGTTGGGCTCCAACTCCCATCCAACCCCAGCCAGTATGGTAAATAGCCAGAGCTGCTGGGAGCTGCAGCCAACATCTAGAGGACAACAGACAACTAATAGCACCCTTAGCAAACTTCATTTCCCAGGATTCCTTCAGGGAAGGCATGAGTGCATCATACCACGTCATGGTGCTGATGGGGTCTTAAACAAACATGGCTATTCCACATCAGTTACAGGCTTTTGTGAGCTTTGAAGGAACAAGAATTGCACGTGACAGCAGTTGCAACCCACAGCAGCCTCCGACGGTACAAAGTGGGTGGGTGGCAGAGAAGGCTCTCAGCAAATTGGCGTGGACAGGCCAAGACAGTGGACTCCCCCTTTACGTTCCAGGCACCCATGCACATAATTGCAGAAAAATGCCAAGCACCCTGGAGAGCCCCCCGGGTCGGGAACAGACCCATACTAGAGTCCGAAAAGGTTCTCTTCAGACTCTGGTGAGGATCTCCTCCTGAACCAGAGGGGCAGAGGAGCTTTGTGGGACTCGCTAGCCTCCCAACTTAACAGCTGACATGCGAGGTAGCGCAGCAACATCAGCCACTTCCCTGTGCATCAGATGTGGAAGCCCTGCTGATCCTCCTGCTCGCGCAAAGACCCTCCCCAGAGCCCAAAGAGGTTGCCGTCTTCAGGCTCCTGGGAGGGTCTCCTCGCAAACCGGGCGCTTAGTGAGCTGGTCAACCAAGCCCCACCGTCCCTCTGGCTCATGCTTGGTTGACCAGGTGCTCCCCCTTTCCAGGTACCATTTCTGGGTGCCCGGCACCACACACAAACAGAACATGAGTAAATAGGGAGTGGCCTGTAGTCATTTATTATTTTTATGACTTATTTCAAAAAGCTTAATGAACTATTGGGTGAGATCCCAATAGATTCAAGTTACAAGAAAGAAAATTCTGAATACACATCAGGAAGAAGTTTCTGACGGTTAAGACCTGTTCGACAGTGGAACAGACACCCATGAGAGGTTGTGGACTCTCCTTCCTTTGAGACTTTGAAGCAGGGGTTGTCACTGTTGAAATTCCTGCATTGCAGGGGGTTGGACTAATGAGCCTCAGGGTCTCTTCCAACTTTACATTTCTATGATTCGCTTTGCATCCAATTGTCATAGACCAGGGGTCTGCAACCTTTAAGACAAAATGAGCCACTTGGACCCGTTTCCGAAGAAAAAACAACAACTGGGAGCCGCAAAACCATTGCAACATTTAAAACAAATATATCTCCGAAGCCGCGATCTGACAGTGGGCGGGAAGGTGACGTCGGGACGGTGCGTGACTAACACACTCACCGCCCCCATGCGACGTCACAGCCAGTACAGCGCCCGCCACAGTGAGGAGTGTCGGGGCGCACAATGTGCCTCCTCCCCTTGCTAGTATCCGCCCCGGAGCCGCGGCAAAGATGTAAAAGAGCCACATGCGGCTCCGGAGCCGCGGGTTGCAGACCCCTGTCATAGACTGTGTGATCCTCATATATTTTGTTGTTTCTATGGCTTGTAAACCACCTTGTGTAAAGAGATATAGAATTGCAGTATACAAATTAAATGACCAATGGAACGCAACCTCACCTTTAGTCCGCTTCACTTTGACAGCGTCATCTTTTTCCAGCACCCGTTTTCTTGGCATGTTTCTTTAGTGCTGTTAGGGAGGGAGAAGTGGAAGAAATCCCCAGTCAAAACATGAAAGGCTGGCATGGTCCAAAACACAGCAGGATTACTTCGCTGGAGCATTCTTGAGTTCTCTTTCACGGGTACAGTGCTTCTTATATTTTAACTGGGAAGCTGTGAGTTTAATGGAACACCTGAAGCCATTTTCTGAACTGAAAACAAATACTCCCTTTTTTTAGGTACAGTGGTTTTCGTGCTCTGTTTGTATGATCCCTGCCCTTGTGTTTCATAATGCTCATAGAGCTGTGAATCTCTGATGAAAACATCTGCCTTTCTGTTTCCATAGAAGACTGCTCTGTCCATCTACAAATATTCAGCAATATGTTATGTGTCCCAAGAAAGTTTGTAGGAGGCATCTTGAAGTGTTTTGAATCCCCACCCCCAAATATATTTGGCTACCGGAGGGAAGGGCAGATCACAGAAAGGGAACCTGGGCCTTCCAAATGTTGGACCCCCATTCAGTGTGGCCAATGATAAAGAAGGATGGGAGTTTGAGTCCAGCCACATCTGGGGCCCACAAGTTCTCCATCCCTGCCTTATGTTCTACAGCTGCAGCAAGAAGGTAAATAGGATCCTTAAGTAAGAAGAGAAGTGTTGGATGAGACCAGGAAGACGATGCCAATGCAGAAAGGGAGAACCTGTCCCTCAATAGCGATGAAAATGTTTTGGCCGCCAAACTTTCAGAGCCTAACCGAAGCAAATTCTAAAGTCAAAGCCCTCCATTGTTCCACATCTCCCCAAGGCCATTTGCCATGGTGCCTGGCCAAAGAAATTTGGAGGGGGGGGGTATCATTATCATTATACACACAGTGCCTCACTGGCCCCAGGGCCACCTGTTCCATCCTCTCATGGTTTGGCCTGGAATAGCACAGCATCAGAAAAGATGTGAGGGGGAAATTGCCATTTTTTTAAAAAAAAGGACACAAGAAGGATCAGAAAACGCTTCGAGGCATCATACATGGTTGACTTTGGGAGATGCTTAAATGAACACTTTTCCAGCTCCAATGAACAGGGGTAATGTGTGAATAACTGGATTAGGGGAACAAAGGCCAGCTCTGGCAAAGAAGAATTTTACTTGACGTACTTTGCACAATGCAGGAAATTAACTTCACTGGTATTAACGCCAAGCCCCCTGCCCCACCACCAGCCCAGATTCTGCACTCAGCGAGTTATGCAACTCATGCCACTTTGCACAACTTTTGGAATACGCTTGTTTAATTTAACAGTAATGCAATGTTGAAGACTTTTTATTGGCTGCAATGGGAATGTGCCTCTTTGGCTTCAGCAGTCATGGCAAAACTTGTTTTTTCTAAAAAGTGTGTAATTCATTGCAATAAATCTAAGTATCGCAGGACATCAAGGACACAGATTCCTCAACACAATTTCTGCAGGAGAGTAGATGTCACGTAATCTGGTACGTTTATTTTAGCACCATGAAAACAAACTAGATTCATGTTTGGCTTTGGTCTAATCTATTTAGGGCAGTTTTATGCCACTTTAATTTCTCTGACTGCCCCCAAAGAACACAGAGAAATGCCGTCTTGTGCACTGGTGAGAATCCACAACACAGGGCAGGAATTTCTCCAGGGCTTTATTTTTCCGTGGGAAATTTCCCATTTCATAAGCTCATTAGTACCAACGAATGGATGTCAAATGCAGGCACAGTGACTAGGCAAGCTTCCCCGTTTCAATGTTTTTAGCTTTGCTTACTAAATACAAGTAAAATAAACATGCTCTCACACTAGAGGCATCACAAATAAATACAAGGCAAACTGAAAATGTTCCAGTGCAAATTAGGTTAATTTGCACAGGAGACATTTCCAGAAAACTTTCCAATTCAAAATTCAAAATTTTCCAGGAAACTCATACCACTGCTGAGAATTCTTTATTTGGGATTCCTAGCTCCTAGTCTCACAAAACTACAATTCCCAAAAACACCCTGGGAAATGGCCGACTAATAAATCAGTTTGCATCTGTACAGTATTGTGCATGTATTTCCCTGGTATGATGCGCCTTCTAAATCCCTTCCCAGTGCAATATCCCATATAAAGAGAATAGCTGGAAGGTTCCATTGAGACAGGACTATGCCCTGCTGCCTTTTTAGCCTTTTGGGGTGTAATTTTGTGTGTTTCTTTCTACACAAGTGAGGAAGCGTGTACAGTCTTCAAAGAATGGGGAAAAGATCTCAAAAAGCTGGCCCATTCTCCAGGGCGCCCTGATGCTGTTAATCAGCATGGAAAAAGTAATAAATAACAATAACAATAGGAATAGACACAGCTAGTGAGACTAGGCATAAAGACTTTGACTGGCAGCAGGGTCTCAAGTTGTATTTTCCATCATTTAGTACTACCTGGTCCTTTTAACTATGGATACCAAAGACTGAATATGGGATCTTTAACATACAAAGCATGTACATTACTACTGAACTATGATTCTTAACTGACCATAGTAAGTCCCCCCTGAGATCAGATCAAAGGTCTATGTATTCCAACCTCCTGTTCACCTAAGGAAAACTGTGGGTCCCCAGATGTTGATGGACTACAACTCCCATCATCCCTGAGCTCTGGCCTTGCTAGCTAGGGGTGATGGGAGTTGTAGTTCAACAACATCTGGGGACCCACAGGTTGAGAAAGGCTGCCCTAAGGGGCCAACCAGATGCCAATGGAAAGCCTATAAGCAGAACATGAGAACAAAAGCTGGGCACTTACTCATCATAGAATTGCAGAGTTGGAACGGACCCTGAGGGTCATCTAGTCCAACCCCCTGCAATGCAGGAATCTCAGCTAAAACATCCATGACAATTGCTATGGACTGGAAGCTGTCCTGCACCAGATCTAATTGTCCATCTGCACTAAACATTTAAAGCAGTATCATACCGCTTTAAACAGTCATGGTTTTCCCCAAAGAATCCTGGGAACTACAGTCTGTTATGGGTGCTGAGAGTTGTTAGGACATACAAACACACATATAAAAAGGTAAAGGACCCCTGACAGTTAAGTCCAGTCGCAAACGACTCTGGGGTTGTGGCGCTCATCTCGCTTTACTGGCCGAGGGAGCCGACGTTTGTCCGCAGACAGTTTTTCCGGGTCATGTGGCCAGCATGACTAAGCCACTTCTGGCAAAACCAGAGCAGTGCACGGAAACGCCGTTTACCTTCCCGCCAGAACGGTACCTATTTATCTACTTGCACTTTGACGTGCTTTCAAACTGCTAGGTTGGCAGGAGCAGGGACTGAGCAACGGGAGCTCACCCCGTCACAGGGATTCGAACCGCCAACCTTCCGATCAGCAAGCCCTAGGCTCAGTGGTTTACACCACCCACCACACACATACAGACCTACAATTCTTAGAGTGGTTTAACAATAAATGCCTCTTCCCGGTGAACTCTTGGGAACTGTAGTTCTGCAAAGGGAATATCAAGAGGCATGCAGAGGACAGCTGGGTGGCTTGTCACTATATTTTTTTAAAAAAACAACAAACACAACAACAACAACCCTGCAGTAGATGCTCACACAGCAATTAGAATCACAGAAATGTAGAGTTGAAGGGACCTTGCACAACTGCATTCCACTTCTCTGCCAATGAACACCACACCTGTTCAATAGTTCCACCTGCTGCACAGCTGAGGGCATGAGAGGCTGTCTGGAAACAAAGATGAGCCCTGATTGCAAAATAAACCAGTTGTGCTGATAGGCAAAAGGCAGCTAAGAAGCCAAGCTTCAGATCAGAAAAGGCACACACACAGAGTTCATTTTTTCTCTCTCTGCAGCAACCAAAGAGACCCAGATACCTCGCTAATCCCTCTCAGTCACAAATCCCTGGACTACAAAACAGGGAAATCAATACTGGCCTACCTAACAGGGTTGTTGAGAGGATTACAGAGAAAGCAGAAGTGAAGTGCTTTGAACACCCAACACCCTTATACACTTTTTTAAAAAGAGAGACAGAAGAAAAAGTGGTTTATAAACTAGAAAATAAATGTAAAACATTATCATTATATTGCAACTACTAAAATGTATCAGTGAAGCGTCCTGTTGTTCAAACAATGTTAGGTTGTGTTTGTGAGAAGGCTCCCTGGACTTACTTGGTCAAAAAAGAAGGAACTGTAGGGTATATTTGAGAAGGAAAAGTAAGATGCACCTGAGAACTGGGTGAATGCAGTCTGAGTATTATCTCTTCTGACTGACACATGACACGTGAAGAAAGAGCCTTCGGGCCAGATTCAACTACTCAGTTCCACCACCAGATGCCAGTGCAAGAAATCCAGCTGTCCCGAATCTCCCACCCACGCACCCACCTTCCTGTTTATGGGATGGCCTCTGGTCCCAGTACTACCAGGGAGAAAAACACCTCTGCCCGCTTTCTCCACCCGCGGATCATTTTACGCTCCTCTATCATGTTCTACCGCCGTGCCCCCACCCCACCCCCGCGCCAACTCCCCTTCTATTTCCCTTTCCCGCAACTCTCAAGGAAGCTGCCTGGATTTGAATTTCCCGCGCTGACGCTCCCTTCCTTTCCCGCTGTTGCAAGCCGCCCGAGGAGAGAGGGAGGGAGAGAGAACCTCCGACTTTCTCCTTCTCCCAGGAAACGTTCTCCCAGGAGGGAGCGCGCGCGCTCGCCACCCGGCTTTGGAACGCGAGCCTGCAACTTCGCGTTCCATCCGTAGAACGTTCAGACACCAGCCATTCCGCCCGCCACGCCGCTCTCAAGCCACGTGGGGACGAGGCCGGTCGGGCCCTTCCAGAACTTAAGACGAGATTCAAAGGGGGCGAAGCGCACCAAACCCGGGCTGGTTCTCTTTCTCACCCCACCGCAACCGACCGACCTGGGCAACCCCCGTTCCGCCATGCTGCTGCTGTCGGCGGCGGCAGACTCACCTCGTTACTTACCTTATATTCGATTCCCCACTCCCAAGTCCGACAAGTCTTCTGTTCCTCTTCCCCACAAGCACTCCCTCTGCCTTGCCCCCTCCCCCCCTCCCCTGGCGTCCTTATCCGTTCGAGCATGCGCACTGAGGCGCCCCGGCGCAGATACCATTGGCTGGCAAGAAAGGAGGAACAGAGAAAATTTACTCTGGAGCGCCAACTATCGGCCGCTGCAAAGGGAAAGGAGATCCCATCCCCCAACCATTCGAACAAGACTGAGGTTAAATAGGAGAGGTAAAGCCCGGACGCTGCTTCAGAGGGTAGATCACTGATCATTTGGCTGAAGCCTGAATACACGTACGCATGGAATGATCTTAATAAAGTGGGCTCTTTTTCAGGCCACGATCCTAGTTACACTTAGCTGGAGGAGTAAGTGAACACTACAGAGTACCTAGACAGGGGTCAGCAAACTTTTTTAGCAGGGGGCCAGTCCCCTGTCCCTCAGACCTTGTGGGGGACCGGACTATATTTTGAAAAAAATTATGAACGAATTCCTATGCCCCACAAATAATCCAGAGATGCATTTTAAATAAAAGGACACATTCCACTCATGTAAAAACATGCTGATTCCCAGACCGTCTGCAGGCCGGATTGAGAAGGCGATTGGGCCACATCTGGGCCCCAGGCCCTAGTTTGCCTACCCATGATCTAGAATTTGGCTGTATAGTTGCAGTCCTGCACACGTTTACTTGGGAATAAGCCCAAATAGACACGGGGGGGGGGGGGGACTTGCTTGAGCGTCAATGTGCCTCAGGTTAGGCTGCGTGTCTTTCAAGGTGGGCCGGAGCGCAACAAAACTCTGATCATTACTTTTATTGGTAGTATTTTTACCAAAAATAAAAATAGTATTGCTTTTACTACTATATCCTGCCTATCTTCAAAGAAGCTGAAGGCTCACCCAATTTCCATTTTATGCTCAAAACAACCCTGTGAGATAGGTTACCCCTCACAGAGCTACAATTCCCAAACAACCCTTAAACAACAGTGCCCAGAATTCTTAAGAGGGAAAGAAAGTGCTTCAAAAGTGTTCTAAAGGTATATAGCATTGTACACAAGCCTGTAAGTCCAATTATCCCTGAAGAGAAATTTAGCTGGAGTGAACACAGGTGCCATGGAGGAAGGATTCCCAAACAGGGTGGGGAATCTGCCCCTTTTCTCTTGGCCATGCTAGCTGGGGCTGATGGGAGAGTCCATTTGGACCCAACATAGTAATCACTGTCTTGTCAATCATCCACTCATTTTGCCAAGGGCTTTCTTCCAGCAAGGGAGTCTCTTACAAAGGGGCTTAGAGAAGAAAGTTCCCACATAAACCTTAAAACCAGGAAATGAACACACCCCACCGAAAACCCTCTGTATTGGGACTCTTCTTCAGTGGATGCCCTTGGGATTTGGGAAAGTGAACTATAGGAGTGTACTTGCTTTCCTGTCTCACACAAGATGCTTTAGTGTCAAAACCAACAGTCAATCTACCTTGCATTCAGACTGGCAACAGCTCTCCAAGGTTACTTTCCCTGCCCTACCTGGAGATGTGGGTGATTGAAGCTCAGCCCTTTTGCATGCAAAATAGATGCTGTTCCAGTTTCAGCTTATCCCATGCCTGCTGCAGTTGCTGTTTGAACAGGTAATTTGGGAGGGCAGCAGCATGAGTCACTTAATTACAGGAAGCAAAGTTTTGCAATGCACAGAATACATGTACTGGCCAGTAAAGATGGATTGTTTGATTAGTTAAAGGTCAGGCTGAGCAATCACAATGCACTAAAAATATACCTTCAATGGTCACATGGTCCTGTTTTTTAAGTTTTGCACACCATTTTTAGTGCTACCTGGAACCTGTTGGAAAATTTTCACGCTTTAGCTTCTTTGCAACTGGAGAGTAACAATCACCTGCAATTTACATAAAACCAAACTCCAGAGTGCACTAGGACTGGCTGAACATGGAAGTCTACATGCAATTGCTTAACATGTTGGACAAAGAGGCCTGGGTTTCTTTCAGAGGACAAACTGGGTGATCTTTGGCTAGCCAAATGCCTAGTCACAGGACCGTTATACAGATAACATGGGAGAACTGTATCACCTTAAGCTGATCACTAAACTTCTAGAAATTTGCTGTTATAATTACACTGTTATTTGATAGGCACAGGAATTACATGGGAAGGATTTGAACAGCAAGCTACGGTTGCAGTCTACTTTGAGTAAGATCTGTGCATGAGGTGCCAGAATATACAGTATAAAGTTTCATTGTAAGAACTTACAAGAGCTTGTGATGCAGCTTGCTATCTCAACCCTTTCCTCAAAATGTCAAGCCTTTTTAACTTTTGAGCCTGAGGGAAGCGATAATCTTAGTACTGATTTTTGCTCCAAGTTTTTGGCTAAAGGGTGGAGTATAAATGCCATACGTGATCCAATACAGGATGTAAGGAAGGTGATCACATAATCAGCAACTCACTGGTGTGTGCAAAGAACAAAATCTCAAGTTTACTTCCCACAATCGGTAAGCTAAAGAAACTGCACACTTCAATTAGGCAAACACAAAAGACTAGATAAACTGACGTGATTAACAATTCCAAGATATCAGATACTGTGCATCTGCCAACACCTTTTGGTTTTTTCTGTTATAGCCAATGCTACTCCTACTCAGAGTAGACAACCAAAAATTATGGCCATAGCTATCTTAGGTCCATTAATTTCAATGGGTCTACTGTGAGCAGATCCTAGGTGGATGCAACCCTGTTTCAAAGTCCATTTTAAATTGTTGGACATTGTTGGAGCATGGTAGAGCTGCATAATCTCATCTTCTGTCGTCTGTATACCCACTTTCTCTAACAATGTCAATACCAACTGCAGATCATGTCCTAACGCATGAATAAAAAAAACTTACAGAATAATACGCTTTATTGGTGTTCAACAAGCTATCTCTTACAGGTAAATAGTATAGGAGTGCTGTTTAGTTACCACTACGGCAGCACCTGCTAATCAGGGAAAAAGCAAGATGATAATTCTCCACATTAAAGCTAATGAGCTGTTTCCTGCTCATTAGTATCCACAGCAATGCAGCTTTTCTTCTATCATGTTGCTGCCAGAGAAAGCCATCGTAGTGCCCTGTCGATGTTGGGGTCTTCCGAATCCCACCAGCCTAGTCGGCAACCAGGGATGATAGGAATTGTAGACTTGAAGTCATACTGAAGGTGGAGACCAAAGGTGGCCATTTCTCCAGGATTGTTCTGTTGGACTCTGTTCTCTTCTGACCTACGCTTAAATAGCTGACGCCTTCACAAGACCACATCCTCAGCATCTTCTCCAGCTCTTTTTCTCCTGGTTGTTATTCTTCCATTTAAAATGGCCTGATAAATAAAAATAAAAACATCAACAGACTGTTTCTGGTTCTCAGCTTCCTGAACATAAAATCAGCACATTTTAACTGATTTTAAAGCTTTTTTGTATTGTACAGACTTGTAAGTCACTTTGAGACTTTGTGGAGAAAGCAATGAAAAAATAATTGAAGGAGGGAGAGAGATCGACCAAGCATGCGCTAATAAAAAGCAGGACCTCAATCATTCCAATTTGCAAAAAAATCAGATCCGTATGTAAAGACTTCAAACTAGTCGCTGCACAAGCACTGAAATTATGTGAATATGCAAGGAGCAACTTGAACAAGCCCAAGTGTGTTTATAAAACTTGCATAGGTAAGGATGAAAACATAATATTAACAGTAAGACTCAATATATCTGTGGCCCCCATAACTTCTTCCAACCATGAACCATAAGCTTAGGCCAGTGTTTCCCAACCTTTTTTGGGCAAAGGCACACTCGTTTCATGAAAAAAATCTCGAGGCACACCACCATTAGAAAATGTTTAAAAAATTAACTCTGTGCCTATATTGACTATATATAAAGTAACTCTCTTTAATAGGAATCGAATAAACACAAAGAAAGTATTTTATAATTACTTTATTATGAAATAGTAAGTAAACAGAAATATGAAAAATTATAAAATACTTTATTCAGTGCGCAACCTGGGCCTGTTTGGCTGAACACAAAGCTTATATTCTGGCTGGAATCGAAGAAAGACACACACGTAGCTCTTCGTCAACAGCTATCAGTCTCTCTCTGTATTTAGTTTTTATAGCAATCATGCTTGAAAAGCACAACTCACAGAGATATGTAGTGGAAAATGGGAGCAATGTCAAAATAGCTTTGTTTGCCAGAAGGGGGAACTCCTTGGCAGTTTCCAACCAAAAACTGTCCAAAGGTAGATCAGCAAATCTTAGCTTGAAACCACGATTTTGTCTCAGTTCAGTTAGTTCCTCCTGTTCCTGTAAAGTCATGTCCTTTCCACCAACTGATGCTGAGCTATAAGGGTCCCTAACCCAGTCAAGGCATTCAGTGGAGACTGAAGAGAAATAAAATGACAGCTTCTCCTCGAGAGTTTTTAAATGTTTAACTATTATCTCACACAGTGCAGCAGTGTTAACACCTTGCCATTGCTTGGTGAGTGTGAACATTTCAAGATTGCCACTTTCCACGTGTTGATGCCAGAGTTGCACCTTTGAACGGAATCCATTTATTTTATCTGTACTTGTAAGCAGGTTTTCATTTCGGCCTTGCATTTGTGTGTTCAGTTCATTCAGATGATGAAATATATCTGCCAGGTATGCCAGCCTTGCACACCACTCATCACTTGCAAGCAGTTTTGCGTAATCTGTCCTCTCATTTGTCAGAAACACTTTAAGTTCCTCCCGCAGCTCATACACACGAACCAAGACCTTGCCACGCGACAACCACCGGACCTCCGTATGAAACAGCAAGGTTTTATGCTTCGCTCCCATCTCCTCACACAAAGCTGCAAATATGCGACTTTTCACGGGTCGTGACTTTACAAAGTTTACCATGCGCACAACATCATCCAACACATGAACTAGGTCTGCTGGTAAAGTCTTGGCTACGAGGGCCTCACGGTGCAAAAAACAATGCGTAACAATCACATCTGGATTTCTTTCCTTCACTCTGCTTACAAAGCCTTTGGTGTGCCCGACCATGGCTGCAGCTCCATCGGTGCAGACACTTGTGCAGTTTTCCCACTTAAGTCCTCCTTGTTCAAGGTATTCTGATGTGACCCGAAAAATTTCTTCTCCTGTTGCTTTTTCTGGCAATGCCTTGCAGAAAAAGAAGTTTTCTCTAATTGCATCACCATCAACAAAACGCACATTGGCCAAGAGTTGAGCATGTCCACTGATATCAGTAGACTCGTCAAGTTGTAATGCAAATTTCTCACTGATATGGATCTTTTCCAAAACCACACTTTCAATGTCTGCAGACATGTCATTAATACGTCTGGAAATTGTGTTGTTTGAGAGAGGGACTTTGGCTATTTCCTTAGCTGCTTCAGGTCCGAGCATCTCCTCTACAATAGCTTTGCAGGCGGGAAGTATTAATGTCTCTGCCACAGTGTGCGACTTTTTTGACTTGGCTATAAGTTCAGCAACGTGATAGCTAGCTTTAAGAGCTCTTTCATTTACCTTTGAGGTTTGTCTCATGAAAGTTGCCTGTTTCTCCGTGTTTTCACGCAGGCGAACAAAATAGTCCGCATTCTTGTTTTGAAGCGAAGGGTGTTTCGTTTGGAGATGGCGTTTAAGTTTGCTTGGGACCATAGCACTGTTAGCTAGCTCTTCACCACACACCACGCACAGTGGAGTTGGTTGGTTTGCATCTCCGGTGAAAGTAAATCCAAATGAAATATAGCTTTCGCTATATTGCCTTGTGCCAGAGAATTTGCTTGAGCTAACCATCTTTGCTTTCTTTTCATGCCCACTCATACTTGGGCTCTCATCTGGCTCCAAATTTTGTTCAGAGTCCAGTTCTTTTCTTTTCAAAAACTTTTCCATCACTGCAGTATCCGGCCTCTCTGCAGTGCCGACTCCCGCTGAGTCCTGGTCTCTGTGCTTGGGCGGGAAGGAAGTCGGAAGATGATGTCCTACTGTGATAGGTCCAGGCTGGAGTCCGGACCAATCACAGCCAGGCAAAAACATGCATACTGTGTGAGCTCAATGCAGCGGCTCATTTCTGCAAAGGAAAAAAAAATGGGTTTAGATGGGGGGGGGAGAGGCGGGGTAGTCGTTATACAGAACAGTTTTTACTGCCTGTATTACGGGCACGAATTATACATGGGAATGGCGGGAAGAGTGACGGCAGCACACGCAAAAGCGGAAGCCACGAGGTCCCCGCGGAACAGCGGTTGAAAAACACTGGATTAGAGAGGGCAAGAGCAAGGCAATTTCCATTGAGCTTCAAGGCTAAGCAAGGAATTGAACTTCCAACATGGATGTCTTCCCCAGTTTACAGAAAACCTAAAAAGGTTGAAAAACACTAACAGCGGTTGAAAAACACTGTAATAAGGCCACTGTCACTTAATGGCTGTATACGCTGTTAAGTTTGTGAGAAACAGTTTTTGCTATCAAGCCTGCTTGGACATACCCCTAAACCATCTTTCCCCAACCTGGTGCCTGCTACCAGACACCAGAAGACTGCTATAAACAATTACAAGCTGCTGGGAACAAGTGCTTGAAAAGGGCATTCTGTTTTCCCCAGGCAAATTCTGGGTTCCTTTTTCTAAAGGGCATGAAGCCCTTTTTAGAAAAGTATGTAAACAACATTGGCAGATATTTTAATAAAATCTGGGTCCAGAATCGGGCTTTTAGCCTGAAGTAACTCCAGCTAAGTACTGCATTCCAGTTGAGCAGTAGGAGAAAGCTAATGCTCTTTCTCTTTAAAACAACACTTCTCCTACATTTTATAACAGGATCAATTATGCCTCTAGGTCAGTAAGTGCCAGCAAACAACAGGGAACTGTAGCATGCATCAGAAATGGGTAATTACATTTCTGCCTAGTAACAAATGAAGGCATATTCTACATATGTAGCTGAAATAGTCGAAAAAATTCTGAGTTGTAAGAATGGGCTTGTATCATGCCAGATGGGGAAAGGTCACTTTTTACTTATGTAAAAAAAAATAAAAAAATAGTAACAGCATAGAAGGTAATGGTTAGGCCCTCTTCCAAATACGCTGGGTTTTTATTTGCAGGGACTGTTCTACATGGGAAAGCATTCAGCACTGTCATTCTCCCATCTGCCATCTGAATTGGTACTATTCTGGGTCAACTTACTCTGCTGCATGGGTAGATGAAAATGGCACCAAGTGTGGGGGAGGGGGCAGAACAGGTTTCAGATACAGGATATTAAGCATACACGTACTTCAGATTGAACTGGTTGCTTGCTTTGCAAGTTTTCATTTCCCAAATGACTGCCTTGGCAAGCGCAATACCTACCAGGCTCAAGGCCGGTCTCGCGCTGCCGCTTCCCGCGCTCTCAAGGACCCGGGAGGAGGAAGGCGTGAAGGGAATCCCGAAGGCGTGAAAACCTCGCGCATGCGCAGGCCTTCCGCCTGCGACAGCCCAGTAGGCCGGCCGAAGCGAGCGGCGATGGGATGTGGGAGGGAGCTCGCTCGCCGCCCCGCGTGTGCCTATGTGGGGCATGTTACAGCCCCGTGACGTCAGCGCCACGCAGGCAGCCAGGCAGGCAGACGGCGAGAGCCCCGCGCTGGGCAGCCTCTCCTCGCCGCCGTCGCCCCGCCTCTCGCCGCCCGACTCGCCCGCCTCCCTCCCACGGCACACCAGGCAACGTCTCGCGGCACACTAATGTGCCGCGGAACACCGGTTGGGAAACACTGGCTTAGGCTTATTAACATGGTGCATATGCCTCTTACAAGGCCATTAAGTGCCTTAATTTTTCACATCCCTCATGCCCATAGTACCGAAAACTCAAAAATTGAACACAAGAACCCTGTTGGATCAGGCCAAATGGCCACCTAATCCATCATCCTGTGGCCAACCAGATCCCCCAGTAGTGAACCCTACAAGATTTAATAAGGATTTATGAACAAAGCAGCAAACAAGCACATGTCTCCTGCATGGTTTATCTCCTCAGTCACCGTCCGAAGACTCAGAGAAGCAGTAGGAATATGCAGGTTGCAGACCACAAGGGCCCAGCTTGCTCTCCAACGGTGTGGAAGGGGACTATACGTCACAGAGCCCAAAGGCCTACGCTCCCATACGCCACATGGACAGAGCTGAGAGAGAGCAACCTCTCCAGATATCCCCGTTGGTTGAAGGCAGGACGAACTGCAAAGTGCCTCTATAAGAAGTTACTAGCCTCTATACCAGCATGCCCCAAGGTGGTTCTTGCCTTATATCTGTTGGGACTCCAACTCCCATTAGCCTCAGCCAATAAACCAGTTTATTGAGATGGGAGATTATGATGAAAGTTGTAGCCCAGCAACACCTGGCATGTTGGAAAAATGCTTGCTTAATATCCGCTTCCAGTATAATGATCTCAAGCTACTACAAAGACTGTTGTATGCAGGCCAGCAGGACATTAGGAAACTCTCTTCTGGAAGGACAAAGCAACCCTTTTACCTGGTTGACTCTTGTGGAGCTCCAGTGTCCATGATGTGCAGACGTCTGATCCTCACCACACCCAGAAGTCAGCCCCTCATCCTTGCTCAGGACCCAGGTATGATATACAACTAGCGGCATGACATAGCAAATGCAGAATACCTGCTACTAAGAATAAAAAAACAGAGTTATCTTTCAGAATTGGACCTCTGAAAGCAGAGGGCATTTCCCAACAAGAAAAAACAACAACAGACAACCCCTGAATAAATCTGCACTCCCACATACATGCCATACCCCCCACAATATCATTTAAAAATGATTGTATTTTTTATGATCAGGAGAAAACTGTTGCAGTCTCTTTGAAAGGTGTATTGAAAACAAAACCCCATTAGCAAAGCTCTTGCTTGAGGAGTGTCTCCTGCATGGTTTATCTCCTCAGTCACCGTCCGAAGACTCAGAGAAGCAGTAGGAATATGCAGGTTGCAGACCACAAGGGCCCAGCTTGCTCTCCAACGGTGTGGAAGGGGACTATACGTCACAGAGCCCAAAGGCCTACGCTCCCATACGCCACATGGACAGAGCTGAGAGAGAGCAACCTCTCCAGATATCCCCGTTGGGTTGACAGCAACGGCCTGGAATAATGGGCACTGTAGTCCAACACAGCTGATGCCCTTTCAGAATTACTTATACCTAGACAGCATTTTATATTTTAATGCACTTTTAGTCTAAACCTAAGAGTACAGCATTATTTTCACAGTGGAGTTTATAAAGACAACACCCCACAGTGGTCTTAACGACACACACCCTGGCCCACAAAAGGCAAATAGGAAAAAGTAATTATTCTCATGAATACCTTGAGAGTGAGAACTGCTGTACATACCCATTTCAGGATTATATGGCCATTCCAACAGCATGCAATGAACTTTCAAGCGTACTGGAATGGGAAGAACAGAATTGTACAATAGTTAAGATAGCTGCTTCTCAAACTGGGAGTCCCAATATACTCCTGGGCTGGTCATACAATGAGTATGTGTCTGTCATTTCTCCTCCCCCCGCCCCCAAATTTCTAGGGATTTTAAAGGAAATTCATGATGGGCCCACAGCACTTCTGTCGTGGATCCTCTTGGAGCAACTTGGTTACTGACCCCTTGCATATTAAATTCTATTTATATAAGCAATATGTCCTCCAAAACCAACACGCTGATTAAAACATGGAATATATAATATGCTATTGCCCAGTGTTAAATCTGAACTTGAAAGTCTTATTTTCTTTTTCAGCGAGAGGAGGTAGGACTACAAAGCTTAGCTGCTTGTGCCACCATAGCTTTTTGCTGTTCTTATTGGGGGGAGGAACACGTTCTGGTTGATTTCTATGAATTGCACGTCATTTTATAATAACTCTTTTTTACTTAAGCTCTTAAAATATTGCCAAGTGGCCTGGAAACCTTTGTGCAACAGGCTACTTATAAGTTCAATAACTAATAAGAGAAGGGGCACAGCTCAGTGGTAGATGATCTGTTTTGCATGCAGATGGTTCCAGGTTCAATCCTTGGCATCTCTAAGTAGGATTGGTAATGACCCCTGCCTGAATCCATGGGGAGCCACTGCCAGTCAGTGTAGACAGCATTGAACTTGATGGACCAATGATCTAATTCAGTATAAGGCAGCTTCCTATGTTCCTAAGTAAATTATGTTTATAAGTGGACCTCACTCCCAAAGGTTTAAGCAGCACTGGATTAAATACAACTTTTTAACAATACCACACTAGCACAAAGCAACAGCTACAATAAGGAAATACTATGAAAGTGAAGCAATGTCTCCTGCATGGTTTATCTCCTCAGTCACTGTCCGAAGACTCAGAGAAGCAGTAGGAATATGCAGGTTGCAGACCACAAGGGCCCAGCTTGCTCTCCAACGGTGTGGAAGGGGACTATACGTCACAGAGCCCAAAGGCCTACGCTCCCATACGCCACATGGACAGAGCTGAGAGAGAGCAACCTCTCCAGATATCCCCGTTGGTTGAAGGCAGGACGAACTGCAAAGCGCCTCTACAGTATAAGAAGTTGTTGTTGTTGTTTAGTCGTGTCCGACTCTTCGTGACCCCATGGACCAGAGCACACCAGGCACAACTTTTATATGCCTGTTGTCTTTGTCCATGGAGTTTTCTTGGCAGGGATACTGGAGTGGCTTTCCGGTTCCTGCTCCAGTATAAGAAGTTACTCGCCTCTATACCAGCATGCCCCAAGGTGGTACCTTATACTTGTTGGGACTCCAACTCCCATTAGCCTCAGCCAATAAACCAGAGTTTATTGAGATGGGAGATTATGATGAAAGTTGTAGCCCAGCAACACCTGGCATGTTGGAAAAACGTTTGCTTAATATCCGCTTCCAGTATAATGATCCCAGGACTCTCTTCTGAAAGGACAAAGCAACCCTTTTACCTGGTTGACTCTTGTGGAGCTCCAGTGTCCATGATGTGCAGAAGTCTGATCCTCACCACACCCAGAAGTCAGCCCCTCATCCTTGCTCAGGCCCCAGGTATGATATACAACTAGCGGCATGACATAGCAAATGCAGAATACCTGCTACTAAGAATAAAAAAGCAGTGTTATCTTTCAGAATTGGACCTCTGAAAGCAGAGGGCATTTGCCCAACAAGAAAAAACAACAACAGGCAACCCTTGAACAAATCTGCACTCCCACATATGTGCCATACCCTCCACCCCCCCACAATATCTTTTAAAGGTGATTGTAATTTTTATGATCAGGAGAAAACTGTTGCGGGGTCTTTGAAAAGTGTATTGCAAACAAAACCCCATTAGCAAAGCTCTTGCTTGAGGAGTGTCTCCTGCATGGTTTATCTCCTCAGTCACCGTCCGAAGACTCAGAGAAGCAGTAGGAATATGCAGGTTGCAGACCACAAGGGCCCAGCTTGCTCTCCAACGGTGTGGAAGGGGACTATACGTCACAGAGCCCAAAGGCCTACGCTCCCATACGCCACATGGACAGAGCTGAGAGAGAGCAACCTCTCCAGATATCCCCGTTGGGTTGACAGCATGATGAAGTGCCTCCATTTCTAGACATTTTATAGTCTCTAGGTCAGCAAGGGCCAAGTAAGCTCAAAATACTGGTGCCCCCAACTCCTAAGGGTAAAGTACAAGGAGCAGAACTTTATTTTTGCGGTGGAGACAAGTGATGTGCTCCATAAGGAGTTTGCACTTTCAATAGATTAAAGAAAAACCTTTTCCTTTAGATATCTCTGGGAAGGAGGCTGTGTACACACTTTACCTTCAAAATACATTCTAAACACATCCCCCCCCCCAAGAATTATGGGCACTGTAGTCTACCCCTCATAGTTCCCAGTGCTAGTTCCCACATACTTCAAAGTTATATACACAGCCAAAGTATAACATCTGCATATATTCCATTTGTATAGAATTATGCTGTTCCTATCTTTGCAAGTCTTCCCAACGAATTGCCTTTCAGGTATTGCTAGATTACACCCCCCCCCCAAGCATTCTTTGCTATTGGCCATGCTGACTGGGGCCCAGTAAGAGCTGTAGCTCAAAACATCTGGAGTGCACTAGGTTGATGAAGGCTAGTTCAGGTAGTAATTTGCTGATTAAGATTAAACAGAAAAAAAATTCTCCAATACCTTGCATTCCCAAACTGGACATGTTCACCTGTGGATCAAATAAATGCCCTCTTCAGCAGCATCTAATGAGGTTCTCAAGGCTTTCTGACCACAAAGAACAAAAGTGTGCATTAGTGTCTTGTAACTGCATGAAATACAGCTTCAGACAGTACCATTGGCACCAAGCAAGGTACAGCCTAGCATCCAATAATACATTGCCTAAACATTTATGCCCAAACTTGCATTTGTTTATAAATGCTTGGTTTCAGGTAAGCTTTAAAGCATTACAAAGATCAGAAAAACTGTTAGGCAAGTCTGTATTCTTGCAGATTAAATGCTTCAGTGTCTCAGTTTTTAAATACAATCTTGCTTGAAATGATCAACGTTGAAAGGTTTCTCCCACCCATCAGCACCTTGATATGCACATGTGTACACTGTTAAGAGGTCACTAGCAAGCAGAAAAAAAGGTTTTCGAATCAAGCATAGGATCATGCTAGTGCAGGTTTTTAGTGGTTCAATAAATATAAACCAACAAGCATGAGGCTTTTTGTGAGGATGAAACGGGAAGAGGGGGGAACCTTGTACACCACCTTGAGCTCTTTAGGAAAGGTGAGAAACTAATTAAACAATAAAACTTTTTAGAGAGGTAGGCAAGTTCCAATTTGCCTTGCAAGTTTAACAGAACTTCACAAAGACACCCATGCAAACGGGTAGAAATGAGGCTGGTCATAGCTTTCTTCCCGACCAAAGAGGATTCCCAGATAGAAACCAGGGAAGTGCACTGCAAGCAGAGGAATGGTTGCTGTAGGGCACCATTCTTTCCAGACTTCAAAAACAAATTGCGAGCCATGCCGGCTGCCGTCCTCCAAAACACACCGACTTGCAGTGCCTGTTGGATTTTTGCCTGCCGCCACACACTTTCAAGGTGCAGGAACTCTCCCCCTCCCAAGAATTTATTTTATCTTTTGGATAGAGTTTTCTGTGGCACTAACTGCAACAACGGCGCTCCTTCAACGTTTAAATTCAAGAAACGAGCGGAAAGTCAATAGGGGAAAATCTCATCACTGCATCTTCCACCGTTTCTTTCATTTATTAAGATATAAAAACGGTGCAATTATAAAAGCAATCACTAATAGTTATTACATTCCCTATTGCTTCTTGTGAGATTAAAATGCCGCGCTTCCCGCTCTTTTAAGGCGAAGGCAGCAGCTCCACCACTTACCTCTTCTTCCCACGCGCCTAGAAAAGAATGTGGGACGCACGACGTGGGCATTTATAACGCGCAGGGGCTGACGGGAAAGATTAAGCTGCCCGACTGCACGGCGCATGCGGCAAAGGTTTCCCGTCGGAGGAGAAGGCATAAAAAGCCCACGAGTTTCATCTATTTAGGCTGTCTTCACTTCCGGTTCTCAATCGGCTTTTTCAGCATGCGGGGCAATGTGGGGCGGAAAGGCGTATATGGATAGTATTTTATTGTTTTTTAAAAAAATCGAACAACAAAAAATGGTCCTCGGCGCATATTTGAGAGCACTGCACTTCTGTCTCCAGATTTCTCTTTCCCTTCCCTCTCCCTCTTAAACCTTACTCCACTATAGCTAATTCTACCAGTTTTGCCCCGCACATGGTGGAGCACATCGATGGCCAATGGGAACCGAACATTTTTACAGATTCATGAAGACTGCACCTTTCAGGGTATTTTAATTTTTTCTATTTAAACAACGGCGACACAACGCATGCGTAATAGCGAAGTGGGGGGAAGAGAGAGAGAGAGGGAGGAAGGGAGAGGATGGATGGATGCAGAGGAGCAGTGATTGGTTGAACTCCAAGGTGGTGGCCGAGTTGAAAGAGAAGGAGAGTCTAAGAAAAGAGACTCCGACGCCGTTCTGACAACAAGGGCTCCCCCTACCGAGTGAAATGGCGAATGGCCACTCGTGCGGAACGGAGGCCGAAAGAGGAGCCCCCGTTATGTACCGGTATTTTAATAAATATTAGTTTGTATGTGCCCAACGACGAATGAAAGTCTATCTTGTATTTTTGCTTCACCTTCATATTTTAAATGATCTTAGAATGGCTGTCTTATTGCAAAAGAATTTTAGAAATGCACTTGAAAGAGAAACAAAATAAAATAAAATAATAATAAAAATCCTTCCTGTAGCACCTTAGAGACCAACTAAGTTAGTTATTGGTATGAGCTTTCGTGTGCATGCACACTTCTTCAGATAAGCTCATACCAGTAACTAACTTAAGGTGCTACTGGAATTTTTAAATTTTATTTCATTTATTTTATTTTGTTTCGACTACGGCAGACCAACACAGCTACCTACGTGTAACTAGAACTTGAAAGAGAAGTTGCTGAATTACAACTCATTACCAAACTAAAAACTATGGAGAGACCTGGTCTGAATAGAGATATTGGATTCATGTCCCATTACTGTATACATACTAAAGCTAATTTTGGTCATCTATCCTTTAAAAATCCCTTGCCCTTCCCCGTGGAACCAACTGCCATAACAGTCATCAAAAAGTTATAAGGCTGAAGCGATCTCTGCTTCAGAGTATCTGATGAAGTGCGTATTACACACGAAAGCTCATACCTTGAAAGCTTATATTTAGTTGATCTTTAAGGTGCCACTGGAATTATTAAAAAAGATTTTTTTTCATCTTTCAGTTTGTTATTTATTATGACTATGACAGATCAACACGGCTATCCACCTGAATCTATATTTTAAATGAGTTCATATATTCATTAAAAAACAACAACACTCACATCAGCTTAAAAAAAAATCGTTTGACCAAAACTACATGCTTAAGATCCAATAATAATAATAAGCATGGCAGAAAACTGGAAAGTGTTTGGGACAGATGCTTGGAGGTGTGCATGGCTTTATAATCACTTCTGTAGCAGGAACCCACCCACCCCCAATCATTCTGTTTGTACAAACTTCACACACACTCACACTCACACACTACATACGCCACACTTCTGTTATAAATTCATAGAAAAATCAACCATACATCGGATTTGCACTGTTCCATTTTTATTTTACTCCATATGACAAGGACTATCAAAGGGGGGTGGCTTGGTTCTGGTCAGCCATAATCCCTTCACCATACCAGCACATCCACAGGAGCCCTGTCCAGTTGCTATGCCAACCCTGATGATCCCAGACAGAAGACAATCAAGATCACAAAGAACTTGCATATGGGAGTGGATTCAGTATGGACTGGAACAAAGGACAATGATCGGATCTTCCCTCAGGGGGCAGGAAACTGCAACTACCTTTTGTCTTAGAAAATGACTCATGGGGAGGGGGAAAGGAGGAACCAGCCAGGTGACAGGACACTCAGGTTACCACCACAACTCCTCCCTCAACCCCTCCTTTCTGTAATGTATGCATGATGTCTCTGGGGGGTGGGCTTGACCTAGAGGATGGGAATTTCAAAAGTTTTTATAAGGTCTTGCACACCATCTTTCTGGGTCTTTCCTGTCACCTGCAAGTGAGGGGAGCACCCTGTCGAGACAGTCTTTCTTCAATAAAGACCAAGCCTACAGGCTGCTGATTTGCTTCAATTTACTCTGGTTGGTGTCTTTGCTTTTTGTCCAAGGGAGCCCTCAGATTTTTCCGGTAACACTTGCAACATAAGAAAAGCTCTGCTTGGCTGCCCTGTAACCAGCCTAAAAAGTTCAGGGTGGGGACACCCAGCAAGCAGTTTGGGGCATCTTATCCCCCTGTACATATTAATGCTTTACTTTGTATTCATTAAGGCTATGCTGGTGATAATGATAATTAAAGGTTCATTTGTCATCTGTTCTTCAATTGTACTCTGATCACTAAGTGGTAATGGAACTTCCAGCTGGTATACATTACACAACTGATAGCTAAATTTTCACTGGCAGATCAGAAGATGTGTTCTAGACATACTGAAAATTATGATGTATTATAACATTTTTTTTCATAATATTTTATTGAGTTTTCCAATTTAATAATCCAATAAAAAACACATTATATTCCAAATTACAATACAATCCAGGAGAAGGGTCCAGCGGGTTCTGCAAATTGGTGCTGCCTGTCAGGAGTACTCCCCTTTCAGTAACCCCCCCTACACACTCTCTAGCAAGGGAAGGGGCCAGTGCAATGAGAGCAAGAGGGGAAGGTTGACCAGCCAAGGGAAGAGAAGTAGCTGGAGTCTCTGGTGCCACCCAAGCTTTCAGAGCCCCACCACCATCACCAGCCTACCTTATCTAGGAGGAGTTGCAGAAGGAAGGAGCACTTAGATCAGCTGGTGCATAGAAGTGAACATCTGGCCAAACATCATCTGCTGGACACCAGGACTTAAATACCTGTTTGTGGGTATTTGCGGTTGCTCCAACTTTCTGTGGCTACAGCAACTGTGCCTTAAGGAACTGATGCACCTGCTCCCTGTATCAATGAATGCTATAAACTAGAAACCTTTGGGCTACTATCTGATTTTGGGGAGAGCCAGGACACATGGCCAGGTAGCTGTGGAAGTCCCACACCACACACCAGCAGGAAGCTGTCTCCAAATCACTTCCTCCTTCAGGATCCCCAGTTGATTTTCTGCCTTGTGGAAACAGGCAGAGGTTTGGGGGCTCCCGCATGGGTACAATAGCCATTATTATGTTGTTGTTGTTGTTGTTGTTGATGATGATGATGATGATGGTGACGACTGCCCTCTCTCCTCCACAAGGCAACAAGGTGAAACTGTTGCTCATTTTCCCACTTTGGTCAGGAACAGTATTTCCTCCAATAGCAAATAGGCAGTACTACAGGGTCCCTGATCCAGTTCACAGTGGGGTTCTTCTGGAGTGCAGGAAACCAGGGAAGATCAAGCCCAAGGAGAAGGCCAAGAGTATTCACCAGCCACATTCCTCTTTCTGTGACATGACAGCAAACAAAAACGTTCATTATGGAGCCTGACTGGTGAAAGGGTCAGGTTCTGAAGCACACCACCTTTCTGGCCCAAGCACCACTGCCCAGAGAATAAAATGGCTCATTTAAGTGCAATAATTGGCTATCCCTGAGCCAATGGATAGGACAGCTGCTCTTGTTTTTCAGTTCACAGTAACTGTGACAGGAGGTCTTTGGATCAGCTGACTACCACAAACTGCTGCATTTGCTGCCGGAGCAAATGTATAACAGCCCCTTGGCAGAGTCTGCCGCAGCTGTGGTAAGGATGAATAACCTGCTTTTGCGCTTCCTTCTCCCCATTGTAATATCTAACGGTTTCTGTATTCTGTAGTTCAGGGGAAGCAGAGAAAATAAAAACCCCAAATGATGCTGGCCGCATAATTCTCTCACACACAAACACATCATCTTGAAAAATGCTAGCTTTAATTTAGGATTCATTCTCCTTTCTCCCTCTACCACTCCATTTTCTATTTTCAACTTGGAGCCAACAATTTTTGGTTGTTGGGCCAACTCTTCACTGGGCTGTCCCTTCTCATGGGAGAGTGAGTTTTAACTGTTACAGGCCGAAGACAGGCTGGGACCAAGTACTCTGGGTCTACATGTGTCTCAGATAAGCCCCTTAAGTAAACTTTTTGCATATTAAGAGGCTTGACAGGAGATATCTGACAGGCTGGCTGACAGGCTATCTGTCAGGCTATCTGTCTGGATATCTGACAGGCTATCTGTCCGGAGCTGTTGCCTCCAATGCCACTTGCATTCCCCATCGTTCTGCACTGGCACCTCACGTTGGACGGCGCTGGGAGCATGCGCTGACAGCAGAAAAGCCAGCAGAGGAACCCACAGCTTGGTGCACATAACAGGATGCATTGCACAGTGCCCACGATACATGGCACTCCGGATGCTGCGCGCGCAGCCGAAACAGTTAACCGCCATGCGGGGGGGGGGAGGCAGCAGGCGGACAGTGTGGCGACTGTGCGTGCTGCCCAACATTTTGTCTCCCCCAGCATGGAACCTGCACCCCCCCTTCATACGCCCTTGTGCGTGGGACGCTGGCACTCCTTTTGATTGGCGCTGTGAGTCCCTGTGTCCCACAACCATTCTAAAGGTTCTAAAGGTTAACAACTATTTCCTAAAAAAAGCCAACAACATTGGGGTTCCTCCCCTTAAAAAGGTCAACAACTCTGGGCAACCTAGGGGCGCTGGGTGGATCTTTGCACCCTGGTACGGCATATGCTTAAGACAGTACTGTGAATGAGCTCAGTAGAAGGCAGTTCTCTCCTCCTGTTTGGCTTAGAGTGTCTCCTTCTTTCCTCTTTACAGACTGTAGTTTCAAGGATGGGACTGGGACAATGACAAGATCGTAGCCTCCACTTGGGTTGACTGTGTGCTATAAGACTGATCTCCTCATACTGCAGGGTCTTCCATTTTACAGCGTGTACATTCAAGAAGGGGAGGGGAGGGAAAGTGCCCTGCTGCAGGAATTCCTTTCCTCTTCTTAGATGGCATTTTTGAGGGACAGGCAAGGACAGTGCCATCTTGTTTCATCACCCAATATGAAATGGGAAGGTGCCACACCAACTCACCACCACCCAAGCCACCCTTTTTACATATATAATAATGTTATTTGACTTTACAAATATAGAATTATAATAATCCAAATTACATATCCCTATTTAGAGATTTCTCCAGATCTCTGGACTTCCCACCTTCCCCTCCATGGATCCTATTGACTAAGCCGCTTCTGGCGAACCAGAGCAGCGCACGGAAACGCCGTTTACCTTCCCACCGGAGCGGTACTTATTTATCTACTTGCACTTTGACGTGCTTTCGAACTGCTAGGTGGGCAGGAGCAGCGACCGAGCAACGGGAGCTCACCCCATCGCGGGGATTCAAACCACCGACCTTCTGATCAGCAAGTCCTAGGCTCTGTGGTTTAACCCACGCCGCCACCCGCATCCCCAACATGCAGAATACTGCGCAGTTAAGTAACTATTGAGTGTTAAAAATGCAGCTTGTGGCCTTCCCTTTGCATACTACCCAGTTCCCCAAATTCTACACTTCGAAAATTTAGCACAATTCCACTTTGTCTGAAGCTCCAGGCACCCTCAGCTGCCCCCTCTAGGTGATCGAGGATGCCCTACAGAGGTGACCAAACACTGTAACTTCTCCTTACCCACAGAACAGTTCAAGGCTTCCCTCTAGTGGCTAGAAATTGTCATAAGCAGAAGGCATGCTTTGATGTGATTCAATGCTACCTCTTAATGCAGAGGTGAACAGCCTTCCAGCTGGCAAGATCAACATTGTTTTCTACCGCACACCCATAACTGGAGCCAGGTACAAAAGGCATGCACTTAAAGATTTTGGAGGCTGGGAATTTGTCTCGAGTAATGGAACTGAGGTGAGTTCACAGTCCTTCCATCCAAATATCTGTTCCTGATCAGCTCCTCCCTCCCTGCTTTACTCATTTTAGCAGTATAATTTCAGGGGGAGGTTGTTTTGTTGTTGCCACAGCAAATCACCCAGAGATCTATCAGTAGTTCCTGATCTATTTGGTTCCTGCCCCTGTGATGTAACCCAAGTTCCTATATATTTTGGATATTTCTTGGCAGTGTCTTGCTCAAGGGTCAGCAAACTTTTTCAGCAGGGGGCCAGTCCACTGCCCCTCTGACCTTGTGGGGGGCCGGACTATATTTTTTGGGGGGGAATGAATGAATCCCTATGCCCCACAAATAACCCAGAGATGCATTTTAAATAAAAGCACACATTCTACTCACGTAAAAACACCTGGCAGGCCCCACAAATAACCCAGAGGTGCATTTTAAATAAAAGGACACATTCTACTCATGTAAAAACATGCTAATTCCCGGACTGCCCCTGGGCCGGATTGAGAAAGCAATTGGGCCGGATCTGGCCCCCGGGCCTTAGTTTGCCTACCCATGGTCTTGCTCCTAAGGAAAGCATTGGGCTGAACACAATGCAATGCTTTCTCATAGAGGAGGTGCGGATCTCTGACTTGAGTAGTCCAAACCTTATTGTCTGACCATCAGTTCCTTGTCAGACAATTATTTATTATTTATTTGTAAATAAAATTTTGTTATAAATATGAAACAATCACAAACTGGTGTAGACATGCGGCAAACTGAGCTGAAGAATGGGATCATAAGAAACTGAAGTTGAGAGAGTGGATCATCTGTCGGTGTCTCTTGGCTTTTCATTTTTCCAATTTGAATTTATGTTCTCCACATTTCCACATCAGCTTGCAATTATTATTATTTTTAAAGGTCCTCATGAAAACACAGCAGCATTTTAGTGTGAATTTCTGCTGATACACACATTTTTCTATGCAATTTTGCCAAATGTATGCACTTTTACAAAGCCATTTCCCCTAATAGAGCTTTATGTTATTTTCACTAATATATCAATATGCACACTTTACCTTAGTATATGCATTTTTGTATGTATTACTCAGCTAGCGAATGGCACTGCAAAAAGCAGGTTTTGAAGGATGGCTTCTGCTCATGTATTGTTTTGGAAAATGTGAATTAGGCCAGTTCACTTTTACATGTGGACTGAATCAAATTCCTCCCCCTCCTTATGAGTTCCAAGCCACTTTTCGCATGGACACCCGACCACCAGCTGGGCTCCTTAGACAGCTCCAAATGTCAGTCTTCAGAGGCTCGATCCTTGCAGTCCACTCCGGCCCAGGTAGCAGCTTTGGTTCCAGGCCCGGCTTTCCCGCAAGCTTTGTGGGTAGGTGTTTCCTCCTCTCTCTCTCTCTCTCTCTCTCTCTCTCTCTCTCTCTCTCTCTCTCTCTCTCCCCGCTTGACTCAGCCTTAGCTCTCCTGCTAGGGCTGTTTCTGAGCTGCATTGAGAAAGTACAAAGGCAGGCAGAGGAGGAAGAGGAAAGTGGGGATGACTCAAGAGAGCAAACTTCTGCTTTGCTTGAGAAAGAGCCGGGGAGGCTCCTCCAGGATCCTTCTGCTGCCACAGTGACGCTCAGTCGCGCACACCCCACCTTCCTCTGGCCGGCTGGGTCTTGCAGGGTAGGGACCCCACCTGGGCAGGTAACTTCCTCTTTCTCCCTTCCCGTTGGCAAACGCTTCGGGCGTGAGGCTCAGGAGTCCCACCTTTGCAGGAGCATATGGGAGAGCTGAGACAGGATCCGGGAGGGAAGGAACTGTGTAATACGCTGCGGAGTTGGTTTGGCTCTCAAGTTTCTGCTTGTCTCTCTGTCTCCCAGATCCTGTTCAGCTGCGAATACCTGCTTGGGGAGTGCCTGGAGGGAAGTGTACGTATATTTGTGTGTGATGGCCGCTTGCCCATGCTGGTTGCCCGAGAGCTACAGTATGCATATGCTATGCCCGCGGTGCAATTTCAGTCATTTTAGGCTTGGATTTAATGGGGTACTTTTTTTTTTTTTTTTTGGAAAGGTTGTTACTTGACTTCACTGGTTTCAAAATGGGGTGAGCCAGCGTTTCCGGGAGCCCCCCTGCTCACTCTGCATGCTGTGGGACCCTTTTGCCACAAAATCCTGCCCTGCCCTGTTCTCCTGTTTTGATACCACTCAAAGCCACCACACTTCCCCTTTTGCATGGAGCACCCAATAAGATTGGTGGGGCAGGGTGTGTTTGCGTGAAAGAACGGTTGGTTTGCAGACCCAGCTCCCAAGTGATGGAGTCCCACTGAGAGAGGGGTCTCCTAAGGGGGTCCCCAGGCACCTCAGGGCTAGTGGTGCTGCCAGGGTGGGATTGTGGGGCAAAAGTGCAGAGCCCCCACCTGAGCAGGAGCAAGAGGGTCTCCAATCACAGCAGGGCCAATTTTACAATTTTAGTCTCTGATGTCAAGGGGAAGGTAAAGCTTGGTGGTGGAGCATCTGCCTTGCATGCAGAAGGTCTTGGGACTCCCGGTCTGAAATCCTCAAGAGCAGCTGTCTGCCAGTGCAGAGAGTACTGAGTTAAATGGACTGCTGGACTGACTCAGTGTAAGGCAGCTTCCTGTGTTCCTATGTAACCATTTTGAAGTAAGTGAAGGAATGCACATTACTATTTAAAGCTCCCCGGGCCCAGCCAGGAGACCATTGGCTCTAGAGTCCAAAATTACCAGAGTGCACTGCTATCCCAGAGGTGACACATGCACGACCCCAATAAAAACAGCAAAGGCAGTGAACTGGCAGTCGGTAGGTGGTCCATCCCTTTGCATGCAAGATCCCTGTGCTTTTAGCAGCTGGCGAAAACGGGAGCATTTTGTTCGGCTTGCGTTTTCATGCAAAGCTACCTGATTTGCAATTCCTGAGCCAGTAAAGAGGGGCGAAGGCATAGCTGTCCTTCAAAATGCACATTTTTCTGAATTTTTGTAGAGCAGTTTGCCAAACCAAAAAATGCAGAGATTGGTGAAAATGATGTACGAAACTGCTCTGTATTAGAGGGAAAGGTTAGCAAAAAGCTTATATTGGATAAAATTGGGCACCAAACTGCATATTTTAGGAGAAATTGATGTGAAAACGCATATGGATTTTGTGCAGATTTTTGTGGGGGAAATGGCCAGTTGGTACAGAAACAGGGTGAACTGAACTTGAGGTTGGTAAAATGAGAGCATGAAAGAATCCAAATTTGACAGATTCACGTATCCCTAGATGGGAATCAAACATGGAGTGGTGTTGCCTGTCATCACCCCCTTTGCTCTGATACAATTTGCTCCAGGACAGTAATGTTTTTTCCTCACAAAATGTGCAAATGCTTGACCAGGTTCCATGAGCTGTTAAAAACGGTGACTGTAGTGTCCCACCCCAGAGTTGGGTGCAGATAGATAAAGGAAAGTGCAATGGGCTCAAACAGCACTAGGTTCCTTCTCCTTAGGTTAGTCGGAATTTAGAGGGACATGAGCTGTCTTAAAGCAACAACTACTGCTCGTATTTGGGAAGAATGTTCTCCTTTTAATATTTTTCTTGTTTCGTTCCCTGTTTGATAGCCTCAGAAAGTAAACAAGGGCACCCTTAACTTGCAGCCCCTCCAATTAAGATTGGCCTTTATCTGTTAATCAACTAATTGTTTAATTGATTAATCCAATTAAAGTTGGCAACCCTCATGTTTAATACCCTGAACTCATTTGTATGGGGTGTGTGCTGTATATAAATGCATATATGGCTGAGGGTGTTCTCTGTTTGGCTAAGGTGTACCTGTGTGTCCAACAGGTGGAGTTTTGTAGGTGCTGTTAGTGTGTCACGGGGCTATTTGCAAAAGTTTGATCAGCTTGTGCATCTGGTTGTTTTTGCTTCTGCTGTGCTCTTCTGTATTTTGTGCACTGTATACTGCTTATTTTCCTGTATCCCGCCCACAATAGTGGCTGAGCACCTCTCTCTTGTTTCCATCCAAGACAGAAATAGAACCACAACCTGAACATATTTAGGAGTGTGGTAAGACTTCAGCCACATTGGTTCCTTGTGTGAGGAGGAGGCATGTTTGTTTGTGTCTGTAAAGGTCCTAGTTCTTCAGAAGAACTCTGGTCCTTGAGTTTGTTTCTGGCAATTTCCTCAAGACAGTAGTCATCTTTGCCTTCAAGGGATGCTCATGGGACCACGATCATTTGAGACTGAGGGAGTCTGCTTAGCTCAGTTGGTTAGAGCATGGTGCTGATAACGCCAAAGTTGCAGGTTCGATTCTCCGTATGGGACAACTGCATATTCCTGCATTGCAGGGGGTCGGGCTAGGTGGTCCGCAGGGTCCCTTCCAACTTTACGATTCTGTAATCTCTCACACTTCCATTTGTCGTGTGATGAGTAAGCATGGGTCTGAGAGCTTTCCTGTCAATATTTCTAGGCTTGGGTCTTAGCAGTTTTCCGTTTGCCCCGCAGCTTTCCTCAGAAAAACCTGATTGACATTTGCTCTGATTTCGCAGTAAGCAGTGGGATTCCCCAGAAGGGAAGTGGCAGGGCAAACAGAAGTCTGGATGAGCCCTAATATTTTCTGATTGTCTGGGACTGCAGTGGTACCTCTGGTTACGAACTTAATTCATTCTGGAGGTCCGTTCTTAACCTGAAACCGTTCTTAACCTGAGGTACCACTTTGGCTAATGGGGCCTCCCGCTGCTGCTGCGCCGCCAGCACACAATTTCTGTTCTCATCCTGAGGTAAAGTTCTTAACCTGAGGTACTACTTCCGGGTTAGCGGAGTCTGTAACCTGAAGTGTTTGTAACCTGAGGTGTTTGTAACCCAAGGTACCACTGTACTGGTTGCTGAATTGTAACACTTGGACTGCAGGTGTTTTATAAACCTAAAAGCATGTATGTACCTTGGAGTTGTTGGTTTCTTCCTGAACAGTCATGACTTTAGTCACTGTGAAATTTGAAGAACTGCTTTTAACTACCTCAGTGTTTCTCAAACTTGGGACCCCAGCTGTTGTTGGACTACAACTCCCACCATCCCTAGCTAGCAGAACTGGTTGTCAGGAGTGATGGGAGTTGTAGTCCAACAACAGCTGAGGGGCAGGACCCAAGTTTAAAAAACACTGAGGTAGTTAAAAGCAATGCTCCAAAAAATGTTTGGCCTTGGTTACATTCACACCATACATTTAAAGCACTAGGATACCACTTTAAACAGTCATGGCTTCCTGAAAAGAATCCCAGGAGTTGTAGTTTGTTAAGGGCGCTGAGACTTGTTAGGAGGCCCATATTCCCTTCACAGAGCTACAATTCCCATAGTTCACTGTGAAGTTGATTGGGAATTGTAGCCATGACTGTTTAAAGTGGTATCACATTGATTTAAATGCCATATTATATAGAATGGTGATGCCTTTCTAGCATAACAGCTTCTTGTTTCTAAATCACATGGAAAGATCCAGGCCTTGTCTAAGCTGGTTCTTTCTTGGTTGTCTGAACACAAAAATGCTGAGCTGCTGCCTTTCATCTCTTACTTAAGTGCCTATCAAGATATGAAATGTTACTTTAATGTGTTTGAAGTCTTTAAAAAAATATTTGCAAAGGTAACAAAAACAAGAAAAGAAATGTGTTTGAGTTGCAGCAATCGCAGAATACATACAAACATATCCAGTTAAGGAGTTGGGACCGAGCAACGGGAGCTCACCCCGTCGCAAGCTGTCTGCAGACAAACACCGGCTCCCTCCCTTTACCTTTTTATCCAGTTAAGATTTAAGGTAACATCCACATATTGAGCCCGGGGGGGGGGGGGGCTTTAGGCCTAATCTGCACTATGCTTTTAAAGCAGTATTAAAGGTAAAGGTAAAGGTACCCCTGCCCGTACGGGCCAGTCGTGTCCGACTCTAGGGTTGTGCGCCCATCTCACTTAAGAGGCCGGGGGCCAGCGCTGGAGACACTTCCGGGTCACGTGGCCAGCGTGACAAAGCTGCATCTGGCGAGAGTATTATGCAGTATTATGCCACTTTAAAACACCCATAGCTCCCCCCCCCAATAATCCTGTGAACTGTCATTTGTTAAGGGTGCTGCAAGTTGTTAGTAGACCTCTGTTCCCCTCACAGGGCTACAATCAGGGGTGCCTAGTGACAGTGCCCCCCCCCCATCACTTTACCACACACCTTTGTGCCAGAAGGATGGGAAACTTCTGCATTTGATCTCACTTCAACAGCAGCGGTTTGTCACCATGCAAATAAAGTATATGTCATAAACCCCATCGTAGGATAGACTTCAGTGTATACAGCCTATTAATCACTCCTGAGTTTTTATGAAAGGAAACTTGACGAGCCATTGTGGCATAGTGGTTAGAGTGCAGGACTAGGACCAGGGAGACCAGGGTTCAAATCCCCCACTTGGCCATTGTTATAAGGAAAAAGTTATCAGTTGCAAGTTGTTCTAATGAACAGCTAGAGTGAATCAATTCAGGGAAGGAGGCGCAAAAGGTGCTAGACTCTTAGCTGTGCCCATAAGGTGGCCCTGCTGCACCCCTTTCCTCCTTCCTCTGCTGCACCCGGATGGAATGGCCTCTGCCAGGTTTGGGCTGAATATGATTCAGATGGATTGGGGAGGACAAGTTGAGACGGGCTGCAAGCGGCACACTCCTGAAGGGAGTGGGGAGAAGATCAAGGGAGAGAAGGGTTGGATCTCTTTTGCAGGTGGCTGGGGATGAAGCTTGCAAAACAGCCTGACAGCCGCCAATCTGCCTGTGGGGCACTTGTTAACACAGGGTGGCGGGGGAGGGAAATGGGGAATTCCTTCTTCCTGTCCCAGGGGAATGAGTCCCTCAGGGTGGAAAGCAGGCTGAGCTGGGCTGGTTCAGAGTTGAATGTTGATTTTCTGGGAAGAGCACTAGGCAAATCCCGGGCTGGATCTCTGGGTTGGAGTCGAGACCCGTTTCCTTGTTCGTCGGCGGGGCAAGGCACTCCTCCATCCCCAAAACAGTGGGCAGGCCTGCCTGCCTTGGGGACGAGGCACATCCCATTCCACAAGCCAAGCTGTTTACTCAAAATGCCATTATGCAAAGTAAGGCATTTATGACCACAAACTATTTGCAGAAACAGTTGCATGCCTTTACAGTTGAACCTCGGGTTACATACGCTTCAGGTTACATATGCTTCAGGTTACAGACTCCACTAACCCAGAAATAGTGCTTCAGGTTAAGAACTTTGCTTCAGGATGAGAACAGAAATTGTGCTCCGGTGGCGTGGTGGCAGCAGGAGGCCCCATTAGCTAAAGTGGTGCTTCAGGTTAAGAACAGTTTCAGGTTAAGAACAGACCTCCAGAACGAATTAAATACTTAACCCGAGGTACCACTGTATTGTAGACGGAAGTGTTTGGAACGAGTTGGGGTATGTGTGGAAGTGGAGACCTATGAGTTGCAGGGGCAGAGAGAAAAGCAGTTGAAGGAGCTGGGTGTGTTTAGCCCACAGTGTGTCTTTTAACAGAGGGGTTGGGAGCCTCTGGCCTGGGGGCTGAATTTGGCCCTCTAGGACTGTCTATCTGGCCCTGCTCTGTGCCCTCCTGGAGTTCTTTTGCCTGGCTGACCTGTGATAATGCCTGTGGCTTGGCTGAGTTGTGCTTGCAGAAACTCCCTGCTCTTGCCCAGCTTGGATGTCACCTACGGTGCATAGGTAAGAGTCCCACCCATTGCTCTGCCCACTTTTGTCTCTGCCCCTTCTGCTTTTCCTCTGGACTCACCGACCACTGGAATGTGGCCCCCAAAAGGTTATGTATTTTAGATGTGGCCCTCAGGCTGAAGAAAAGTTCAGATGGAACATGCAGAAGCCAAAAAACAACAACAGAAGCTTTCTCCTGATCTGTCATTATTTGACGCTCTCTCTGCCACTGGCACATGGGGATAACCTGAAGGAGCGGAAATAATTTTGAATGCTGCTTTATAAAAATGGAATAAATGTGTGTCTGCTCCACCCCTTACTCATCAAGCACTACCCCTGAGCAGCCAGGTGCAACCAGGCTCTGTTTCCTGAACCACCAGGTATTGCCCTTTGCCCTCTGGTATTAGGCGCCACAGTTCTCCAATCAACCCTGTCTCTGTTTGAGAGAGCTTTGGCAGAAGTTTTGGGCAAGGGAAAAACAACCAAGACTGGCTTCTTTTTTTGTCAAGCAAGCCGGTTGCCTCATTCTGGAGATAATGATATTTCTGGCTCTTTCTTATGCAAGCTTCCTCCATCCAGTTGCCCAAGAATGCACCATATCTTTCCCAACACAAGCTTCAGGGGGAAGCTAGAAACTAGATTGCTGACTGTCCGAGAGGAGGTGGATGGGGGCCGGGGGAGGTGACGTAGTCTTAGATAAAATGTGGTTGATATAACCCAGGGCCAGGGGTGTGGAACCTCAGGGCTGCGTGGCCCTTGGAACGCTTCCCCAATTACATTCTCTCCTCCACTGGCCACACCCCTCAGTGGCCCTGGGGTGGGAGTGTATGTAGACTATAGCCTACAGGGCAAAGGAAACATTCACATTTATTGCTCCGCCCACTTTTGTATGTGGCCCTCAGAAGATTGTACAGAAGGGAATGTGGCCCTCATGCTGAAAAAGGTTTCCCATCTCTGTAAATAACCTATAGTAATGAAACAACATTGCCTGTTTATACTCCGTTCCTGTGATTCAGTAAGCAATATTGTACACCCCTGAAATTTCTTGCCACCCATTGCAAACAATGAGTACTGTCCTGACCCAAGATATTTTTTCTGCACCAAATTCCCCGCTCCTGGCAAGGGGTGGGGGGCTGTCCATTACCCTGGTGCTTCATCGGATGCTATCCTTGCTCTGAAAAAAAATCCCGGATCTGTACTTCCTTGCATCTCACCATAACCTACCCACTGCTACACTACAGATTATAGGACTGGGCCTATGCTACAAATGATCAGAATCTCTGTATCTTGGCATTCTTGACCAAAGTGATTTTGAAATGGGCAGGTTTAGTAATTAACAGAGGTTCCCCCCCCCCCCGCCCGACTACATGGCCCTTAATAGGAAACACCTGCCGCAATGTCTTTGTGATCACCTGCATAATTGCTAAGCAGTGAGGCAAAAGTTGGAACATGGACAAACCTTTTTGTTTAGTGCCTGAACGCTCTTTAAATAGCAAGCAATGTTTAACCGTGTCTTGGGCTTGAACCTGAACCGGAGAAATGTTGTGGGAAGGGAGCAGCAGACTGGAAGCTGTGAGCTGAGCCCGTGTGTGTGTGTGTGTGTGTGGAGGGAGAGGCTGTGTTTGTGCAGGGTGTGATTCTTCGCAGCAAGATCTTGCCCAAGTAAACTTCAGGTGGCTGTAAAAAAGGAAAAGCCCATTGAAATCTCTCCAGCATGCAGCTGTGTGTGTTTGCAAGGAAGAATGCCCCAGAGTTCCATCCTGGACTTGGGCTGAAAATGAAGGGAGTGCATGTCTCTGTGAGGGACTGAAGAAGTGGTAGCAGTCTGGCAAAGCTTGCCCAGCTTTCATGGGGAACCACAGACCCAGGAGCTGAACGTGGCCCTCCAGACCTCTTCATCTGGCCCCTGGAACTTTCTCCAAGCCGCACCTCTCCCTGGCCCTCTTGCTTGGCTAGAACAGTGTTTCCCAACCTTGTGCCTCCAGCTGTTTTTGGACTACAATTCCCATCATCCCTTGCCACTGGTCTTGCTAGTCAGGGATGATGGGAGTTGTAGTTCAAAAACAGCTGGAGGCACAAGGTTGGGACACACTGGGCTAGAAAGAGGGGGAGCTAGCCCATTGTACAATGGTAAAAGTTGCATTAGTTGCTCCACCCACTTTTGCCTCTGGACACATGTGCCTCCCAAAAGGTTGCTCAGGAAAGAATGCAGATCTTGGGGTATAAAGTTGGGCCTCCACGCCTACTCTAGGCTTAGGAATCGCTTGTAACACCCCAAATGTGGAAAGAAATTGAATGTGACCATAAAAGTAACCCTACTTTCATAACAGCTGAGCTGAGGGTCACCCAATAAAGCTGAATGGTGGGAGATTCAGGACATGCAGAGAGAAGCCTTTTTCCACACAGCCCTAGGGATGGAAGGATGTCTCAATTTTGTTTCTCCTCTTTCCAGTCTTAAATTAAGTTCTCCACATGCTGCAGAAATTCGCATAATAATATACATATATATTTAATCCCTCATGAAAATTAACCAGCATCTTAGTATGGATTTTTGGCTTTGGGAAGGGGGTGCGAGGGCTCTGGGATGCAGCCAGAGCCATCACAGCTTTTGCACAGATGTGGTGGGAACAAATAAACCGAGAATGGGTTTCCTCTGCTCTCCATTTGTTTATTTATTTCCCACCCAGCCATGCAAAGTTGTGGTTGTGTAAGTACCTACAACACCCAGGATCAAAAGCGACATGGCTCTGAATGGCAGTTACTGGGGAGCCACTGCCTCGTATAATCTACTTGTGGGCTTCCCATGTCCATCTGAATGGCTAATGTAGGGTTGTTGGACTAAATGGGTGTTTGGCCTGATCCAGTAGCGCTCTTCTTTTAGTGTTTTAAACTAATCTGGGTGTTCACATTATCTGCTATAGATAAAGGCACAAACCACATCACATCCTGTGATCTGTCAAACTGGGTTTCCTGCTTTGCTCCCTGTTTTGCGGGTTGGGGGTAGCAGAAGGTGTTTGTTGCACAAATGTTTGCATCCCACTGAAAAGGTACAACCTCCCTGTAATTGTTCTGGATGGCAGGATTATCGTCTCGTCTACATGTTTGGGTGCTGAATCGTCACCAGTGTATTTCTTCCTTTCTCTCTCTTTTTTGAATATTCGAATATTTTTGAAGTAATCTCTGAATGCTTGATATCTGTATTTAACATGGGATTTCAGTACTGAATAACACTCAGTTCAGAAGTGGTGGCCAGGGCAAGTGAAGAGGCTATGTTAATATGACTTGAGTAAAAATGCCTCTTCCAGATTATTGAGACATGAACTTTTGTCGCTTAGGGGCTGTTTCATCAGATACAGGAAGTGGACCAAGAAAGTGTCAGGTTGAGGCATCCTGCACAATAGCACGCTGACAAAGCAAGAACTCAAGGCAACAGGAATGTGAAACCCACATCCGCATTATTGTAGCATTTTCTTTTGGTTTTTGCATTTTTCTTGATCTTTAGCTTCTCAGCCTCTAAAATGCACCTTTTACCTTTAGATTGGTATAGGCTAACAGGGGTACACATCTGGAATACACATCTATAGATCCTGTCCAAGGTATTTTGGTGCCCAAGGCAGAATTATTTCCCCTAGTATAGTGCATTCTTATTGTTCGTTTTCACTAATAGGTATTTGTATGCGCAGTTTACTTTAGTATATGTATTTTGTACACATTACTGGAGTGCAAAATTTGGAGAGGTGTGAATTACAAAGTGTTTCCCTTGCAAATTGTACTGGAAAGTGCAAATTAGCTAGGTTTGCCTTTGAGAACTGAATTGAATAGACTACTTAACATTTAGGGGAGGAATTCAAAATAGTTTTAAAAATCCTAAAACATCATAAAATTATAACAAAATGCAAACACATAGAGCGACTGTTTAGAGTGGTATGTTATAGCTTTAAATGTAAAGCACAGGCAAGGCCTTAGTTCAGTCTGCTTGAATTGCACCCCTTGAGTTGCACAGAAGCTGTTGCAAAGTGTCCTGCTTTAGGGCACTCCCTCTGCGTTTTTCTTCCACTGCGTTTCTCTTCCATCTTCAGGATGCAGCACAGATGCACTGCAAGTGTGCCTTGTTTCTACTCTAGCTGTGTCTCTTTCTCCGTAAACACAGTTGGGGTTGAGTGACTTGTCATAGTGCCCCTGCTGTGTCTAATTGTTCCATGTCCACAGTTCGGCTTTCCTTTGAAAAACCAGAATCCAGAAGCATTGTTATTCAGATGCTTCCCATGCTCTGGCTGTAGAAGCATTTCCCGCCAGTGTACAGCTGAACTCCTGAAGCAGTTTTTTGAAGAGGTACTTTGGGCTGTAGTTGCTACCATCCTTGACCCATGACCATAAGGATGGGAGGGTGTTGCACAAGGGGATGTTTAAAAATAAGGACAAGGAATCCATGTCAACAGATTTCTTCTCAGAAATCACCTGGGGAGACATTCTCCACAAAAGCAGTACTTGGTAATGGGAAACAAACCCTTTAGTTTAGGTACATCAATATAGCACAGATGTAGAACGGTCTTGTTCGTCATTCCCTCTTCCCTCAGGGAACTCTGGGAACTGTAGTTTTGTGGGGGGAAGGCTAGGGATCTCAGACAGCAGTCTCAGAGGCCCAGCCGACTACAGTTCCCAAGGTTCTTTGGAAGAATTCATGGCGGTTCAACTGATTTTTAAATTAACATCAATGTGTTCCGCTTGAGAATGAGCTTCTGGCATTAAAATTGTGTCTTTCCTGCCTTTCTCTTTCAGCTGGTTGTGGCCTTGTCTCTCAAAATGGTCGATCAGGACGGAGTGTAGTCTTCCATGGAGCGTCACCTAGAAGGCTTCTTGAGAGCTGCTGCTGAACCTATGGCAAAGAGTGGGATAATAATACTGGCCTGCTGGATGGACCTCCCGTTTCCATGTCACAGGATGATGTAATGACAAGCCAAACCAGAAGGGCCTTTCAGAAGAGCAGCATTTAGACCCTGGTGAAGTTGGCTTGCGACTCTCACAAGGAGTACTTCCCTCCCCCCCCCCCCCCGCCCTCCATGGATCAAGACATTGGCATGGACTCCTTGCTGGACCTCAGCTTTCTGACTGAGGAGGAGCAGAACGCCATTGCGGAAGTGCTGCGAAGAGACTCGCAGCTGCGGATGTCGGAGGAAGGACGCATCAGGTGAGAAGCAGCTTTGTGGTGGTAGCTCCAACATGTATGGACACAGAGGCTTCCTTATACCAGGACCAACTGATGGAGTCTGGTCCATTAGCGCACTGCCCCACCTGTTGGGGTCCGCTAATCGGGCCCAAGCTGCCTTGGTCACTGAAAAGCCAATAAATGTCGTAGGCAGAGGAGATTCCCATAATCACTAATTTATTCAGCTGAGTAAAACAGAGTGGGCAAGCCACACTCACCAGTGTGATGGTGAAGCCGTCGCAAATAGCCTTTGTTCATACTTTTTATAGGCACCCCCCTCCCTTTCCCCCTTTCGAGGTTCCTTGTGCTGATTGAAACAGGACACCCTGCCTGGAGACCTTGAAGGGGAGAGTTGGCTGGCAGAGGGAGGTTTTCCTGAAAATCGCCCAGCAACATTATCTGGTCTTCACATATTTGTGGCTCACCCTCCTAAATTCTAAAGCAGGCAGTTTTTCGCAGAAGCAAAATGGCATCAGTTAGGCTAACCAAAAAAAGAGGACAAGGACAGGCCTCTGTGGCTCTTCCTGAGACCCCACACACCAACCCCAGTCTGCCCTCCACCTGCCTTGCTTGCCTTTCTTACAGTCGTTCCAGGTTTGTGGCACTGACAGTCTCAATGATACCCTTGAAGAACTCAGCAGGGAGGAGGCTGGGGACAAAACTAGACTTAGTGGGCTCTGCTAAAAAGTGAAAGATATACAGCTGAGGAGAAAATAACAGGCTGAGAACCTCTCCCTCTCTTTCTCATTATGGCAAGTGGCTGAAAAAGCAATACAAAACAAACTGGCTAGGCTGGTTTATTTTGTATTCTGCCACTCCCCCCCCCCCCCCCGTCCTAACCTGAGTTCTGTTAACAAAGGAGCACACTTTCTTTAGCTGGAATGGAGCAAATCGTAGCTATAATTCACCTGAGTCAGTAAAAATTCTGGGAGGGGCCCTGGCTCAGTGGCAGAGCATTTGTTTTGCATGTACAAGGTCCCAGGTTCAATCCCCAGCTTCTCCAAGTAGGGCTGGGAGGGAACCCTTGCCTGAAACCCCATAGATCTGCTGCCAGCCAGTGTAAACAATACTGAGCTAGAGAGCCCAATGGTCTGGTTTGGTATAAGGCAGCCTCCTTTGATTCTGTCTATATAGGAAGGAATTGTTGGGGGCAGGTCGAGGATGAAATTTTTCAGTCTGTGGATTCTCTCTTCGTGGGCATTTGGCATGGAATTTATGAGGCACCTTTGGCAGGATTTCCTAGCTCAGCTGCCAGAGTGGAAATGGTTTTCAGAAATGGTTCTGAGCTGAAATGGTTCTGAAATGGTGATGGCGAGCTGCAGCTGTTGGCAATTGCTGAAGATGTGCCTTTTCACCCGGGCCTCAGACACCTGTGATGTATGTTTTCAGGCCTCACCCTGTTCCTGTGACTGCAATTGGCTTTAGTTGTTTTTAATGCTGAATTTAAAATTGTTGTAAACTGCCCTGGGAACTGCTGGTAAAGGGCATGTCGTAAATTTTATTTTTATTATTTCATATGAGCCGAAGCCTGCAACAAAATGTTGCAGCATGAAGTGCTTCAGTTCAGAATTCTAGCCAGCCAGCCATGCCTTCTTCCAGGGTGCTACCATTCTGTCACCCCACTCCACAATTTTTCACTTCCTGCCCCCAAAAGTCAGTCAGCCAGCATTCCATGGCCCAGATGGCAGGGCAGGGGGAGCTTTGACTCTCTCTATATTTGAACTACAGCTCTCATCATTCCTGGCTATTAGCAGTGCTGGCTGAGGTTGATGGGAGATGGAGTCTATCAACATCTGGGGGTGGGACACAGGTTCTGCATCTCTGGGATATAGGATAGGGTTACTTTTTCTGAGACGGTCGACACAATATTACATACGTCAATTCAGAAGTAACTCCCATCGAGTTCAGTGAGGGTTACTCCCTGGTAAATGTGCCTAGGAGGTTGCAGCCTGAGGTTCTGCTCTAGAGAAGCAATCCTCACCTGCCTGCTTGTCTTTCTTCCCTCAAGCAAACTGCGCGAGTCTGTCTCGGATCCCAGCTGGTTGAAGATCCTGTCAGGGGACTGGTTCTGCGATGTCCGTTCAAAGCGGCACCGGCACAATCATTTTGGCTCAGACATTGTCCGGGCTTCCATCCGTCGCAAGAAGAAGCCCAAAGGTAAGGGAGAGAGAAGACCCTCTTCCTGGCTGCCATCCCTGCAGTGCTAAAGCGCTGATCTATCTCCTCACACTTCTAAACCAAAAGGGATGTGAGTGTATTTAAGTCCACAAGTGGGATGGGAGAGTCTGTGGTCCTTCAGGTGTTGTAGAATAGGGGTGCAGACCTGTGGGCTGAATGTGGCCCTCTGGACCCCTCTATCTGGCCCTCAGAAGTTTCTCCAGTCACATACCATCTCCCCGAGTAACTCCTCTCACTAGCTCTGCATTGCATTCTCCTTGAGTGTTTTTGCTGGCTAGAATGTGCCCTTGAACACTTAATAATAATAATCATAATAATATACGTATTACCCACCCTTAAGCCTAAGGTTCATGGGCATGTTACAGCATTAAAACACAATATTAAAGACAGTTTAGAATACACACACAAAGATATGTACAAGGTGTGACTGGAAAGTTCAGTGAATGGTCGCAGAAATCGTACAGGGAGAAATATTTGAACATACAATCGGCATCGGAAACCCAGGAAATGCTCACAATTGTGTACTGAGATGAAGCTGTAACTCGAAAGACAGTGTATGAGTGGTTTAAGCGTTTCCGTGAAGGGCGGCAAACCATCGAAGATGACCATCGGTCTGGCAGGCCCTCAACAAGCAGAACGGCGGCAAATGTCGACAGAGTTCGTGAGTTATTGATGCGGGATCGGCGTTTGTCCGTCCGAATGATGGTGGAAGAATTGCACATTCCACGTGAAATCGTTACTGAGGTTACTGAGTTGTCCCACCCCCATATTCTCCCGATCTGGCCCCACCGGATTTCTTTCTTTCCCCAAAACTGAAATCTGCACTGAAATGGCACAGATTTTCCAACATTTCACATGTCCAAGCTGCTATGATGAGGGAACTGAAAGCAATAAGAAAAGAGAACTTCTCCAGAAGTTTCCAACAGTTCTATGAACGTTGTCAATGGTGCATTGTATCAGAGGGGGCCTACTTTGAAGGCCTGTAAGGTATGTATGTTCAAATATTTCTCACTGTCCGATTTCTGTGACCATTCACCAAACTTTCCGGACACACCTTGCATTTGTGTGTGTCTATATTTATATGGGTGGTGCTGTGGGTTAAACCACAGAGCCTAGGACTTGCTGATCAGAAGGTCAGCGGTTCAAATCCCCGCGACGGAGTGAGCTCCTGTTGCTCGGTCCCTGCTGCTGCCAACCTAGCAGTTCAAAAGCACATCAAAGTGCAAGTAGATAAATAGGTACCATTCCGGCGGGAAGGTAAACGCCATTTCTGTGCGTTGCTCTGGTTCGCCAGAAGCGGCTTAGTCATGCTGGCCACATGACCTGGAAGCTGTACGCCGGCTCCCTCGGCCAATGAAGCGAGATGAGCGCCGCAACCCCAGAGTCGGCCACGACTGGACCTAATGGTCAGGGGTCCCTTTACCTTTTTACACACACACAAACATCTGTCTCCTCTTGCTTGCTTGGATGGAGGATAGAGATGGGTGTGTGCTGAAACTAGCCTGCCATACAAGGGTAAGATTTACATTCATTGTCCTGCCTGCTTTTGCCCCTGGCCCTGCCCACCAGTTGCATGTGCCCCCCCCCCCCCCCCCGAAGGAAATGCGGCCCTCAGGCAAAAGACTCTTCCTCATCACAAATAACATGAGAAGAGTGTGCTGGATCAGGCCAATGGCCCATCTGGTCCAGAATCCTCTAACTCACAGTGGACACCCAGATGCCTGTGGGAAGCCTGCAAGCAGGACCTGAGCACAGGAGCCCTCCCCCCCCCACTCCCCCCATGGCTTCCAACAAGTGACATTCGGAGAGACACAGCTTTTACTTATCACGAAGCAGGTGAACAGAACCCAAAGCAACGAGCCAGCTTAGGAGACCTGGAGGTGATCAGTGAACCCCCAGCGGAGGAGGAGAACGCGGCGGATGCAGTGGACGGGTGAGAAGCATGGGCAGTTTGGGTGTGTGGACGGGGGGACCTTGCCTTTTCATTAAGGAATGTTGGCTCCTCCAGGAGAGAGGGTCAAATGTCTAAAAAGAGCGTCTCACCCCCATCGTTCAGCCCGGACACTGAGGTCCAGTGCCAAGGGCCTTCTGGTGGTTCCCTCACTGCGAGAAGCCAAGTTACAGGGAACCAGGCAGAGGGCCTTCTCGGTAGTGGCACCCACCCTGTGGAACGCCCTCCCACCAGATGTCAAAGAGAACAACAACTACCAGACTTTTAGATGATATCTGAAGGCAGCCCTGTGTAGGGAAGCTTTTAATGTTTGAGGCATTACTGTATTTTAATATTGTGTTGGAAGCCGCCCAGAATGGCTGGGGAAACCCAGGCAGATGGGAGGGGAGAAAAAATTTATTATTATTATTAGTATTATTACTACTACTACTACTACTACTACTACTACTACTACTACTACTAAAAGCTGGTGACTGTTCTTAGGATGAATAGCATCAGCTGAGGGCCAAACGACATCTTATGTGAACTGCCGGGCTACCAGTCATGTCTGGGTCATAGAGGGGGGAAAAATCAAATCCTTGGTATTAAATAATGAGAGCAGCTTTCTTTAAGGCAAATTGCAGCATAGCGGTGATTTTTAGTCAAGATCACAGCTGGGGATGAAGGGTTATACTTTATGGAACTCACTGGAACTCAGTTCTGGCACCTCTCAGGTGGGCAGCATGGCCATTCTAAGAGAACAAGGGAGGTGTTCATGGTAATTTTTGGCACCTCTTTTTCTAGAAAGAAATAGCACTGGTTATACCACCCCTCCCTACTGGTTGTGGTCCTGATGAAAACTGGAGGGGCTTTTGCACCTAGGGTTACCTTTTTAAAATATCCTGATGTGTCTGATAGCCGAGCAGTTAGCATAGCATACCGTTTAACCCTAAATAACCAAGATGGATAAAGAAGATAAATATTTTTAAAGGAGGCAGTGTTTTAGCACAGGACTGGGGAACCTCTGGCCCTCCAGATGTTGGTGGATTACAGTTCCCATCACTCCTGATTTTTGGCCCTGCTGGCTGGGGATGATGTCAGAGGCATTATCTGGACGGGCCAACATCTCCATGATTTAACACAGGCGTTCCAAAACTGGTGTGTGGACCACCTGTGCTTCATTCAGGTGGTCCATGGCATGTCTGTGGATTTGAGATTGAAGACAGGAGTTAACACCTGCATCTCATCAAAGGTTCATATTGATTTTTAATTCTATTTGTGTTGCTTCTTTTATTTCTTACATCGTATTTTATGTTTTACAATATGCATTCTGTGGAATTTGAACTGTAATGCAATAACATGCAGTATATAAGGAATAAAGGAAGCAATAAAAATACAGTCGGAAATCATGCAGCATCTAGCACATCACATCTACAACAGGCAGAAGAATCATTAAGTGGTCCACTAAGACCCTAAATAATTTTCAGGTTGTCGATGGGGGCAGATGGGGGAATTTGGGAACCACTGGCTTAATAGAATCTTGTAGCTACAAAGATGAGGCTGCAATCTTAAACCAATTTACCTGTGCATAAGCCTCAATAGCTTCTGAGTAGGCATGTTTAGAATTGCATTGTTTAGCCAAGTTGCTGGGCAAGAGGAGAGGGCAGCAGTGACTGCTGTTTGCCTTTATGTAAGCAGGGGGCAGATTCCTGCAAAGAAATATGGCGTTTAGAAAACCAAAAGACTGAGTACATGTCTTTATCTCCTTTCTGCACTAGCGGAATGTGTTTGTGATAAGGCTGTGGTCTAAGTTCATCAGAAAGTCAGTGAGCATTAGCTGAGATTGGCATTGGGGCTTAGAGGCTCACCAAAGACCTTCATGACTTCCAAGTGAATTATCAGCATCCTTTTATATGTGTAAATGTGTTTATATTTGAATGTATTTTTTATTCATGGTTAAGAATATTGGGAACTGTACTTTACCCCTCAAAGAGCTACAATTTCCAGCAATGTTAACAAACTACAGATCCTAGGATTTTTCGGGTGTGTGCTCAAATGTATGAGGTGGATGCAGATCTTGCTCCTTGGAGAAAGAAGAAAATAATTTTATGGACCAGAGAGCTTTCACCTAAAGAGGGAAAATCTCTCCATTTCTTCATAGGCTCCCAAGTGAGACAGATCCTCAGCCATCCATGTCGAAAGAGACTCAGGTGAGTTCACTTGGCTGGTGGGGTGAGCTTCACTGTGATAACAAAACCTATTCGAGGGGGCGGGGAATAGGAATATAGAAAGCTGCCTTACACCACTGGCCCATCTAGTTCAGTACTGCCTGCACTGATTGGCAGCAGCTGCCCAGGTATTCAGACCAAAAGGTTAGTCCCGTTCGGGGTAGATCAATTGAAATTAATGGGCAAGATTAATTTAGGTCCGCTAATCCCAATGGGTCTACTCTGATTTCAGTTTAGTTGGATATGACCCCACGAGTCTTTTCCAGCCCTACCTGTGGATGCCAGAGATTGAACCTGGGACCTTCTGCCCACAAGGCAGATGCTGTCGTGCTGCACAACAAGCCTTCTCCTCATCTCCCATTTATGGAAGGGCATCTAACATTCCAAGTGGGCTTTGATATTGGGGCTTGTGTTTCAAAACAAAAGTCCTGGAGCAGCACCTAGCACATTTTGAACCAAAGGAGTGTCATACTGCATCGCACCAAAGGCCTCTCTATTTTTCCACAGTGGCCAATAGTCCTCTCCCACCTGTGTTCCCCAGCGACTGGCATACTGTCTGGAGGCAGGAGATAACTAGCTTGTCTAGCAGCTCTTGATAGCCAGGCCTTTAAAGCCTATTTGAAACACATTCTCTGCTCGCTGCCTCAGCAGGAATACAGTAGTACCTCGGGTTACAAACACCTTGGGTTACAGACTCCGCTAACCCGGAAGTAGTACCTCGGGTTAAGAACTTTACCTCAGGATGAGAACAGAAATCACATGCCGGCGGTGCGACGGCAGCATGAGGCCCCGTTAGCTAAAGTGGTACCTCAGGTTAAGAACAGTTTCAGGTTAAGAATGGACCACCGGAACAAATTAAGTATGTAACCAGAGGTACCACTGTACTGGAAATTGTAGTTTACTCTTCACAGTCCTGCAGTTCCCGGCACTCTTAACAGATTGTAGTTCCCAGGATTCTTTGCGAGGAAAAATAAAACATGATTTTGAACATGCGTGTGCCGCCTGAGTCAGACCGATGGTCTGTTTGGCACAGCATGTCTACTCTGACTGGTAGCCAGTCTCCCAAGTTCTCTTATGGTCCCTGGCCTTTCGTCTTAGCATTTTAGCAAGAGATGACAGGTGCTAAACCCGGGGCTTCCTGCATGCAAATGTGTCGCCGCCACTGAACTGCGGTCTCTGCTGTTGGTTAGACACAAGCTCAGCGGTTTCTGCTTGAGATAAAGGCCAACTTGAGCTTTCCAAACAGTAAATCTATCTTATCTGTTGTGTGTGTGTATAAATAATTATCTGTGGCCAGAGCCAGAGCCAAAAAAGGGGTGGGATCTGTTTTCCCTCCTTCTGCCACTGCTTCACTCTCTCTTTCTGCCCCTCCTTGCCTTTCAGGCTGCAGGGAGCAGGATGGGAGGGAAATGTATGACCTGATAGCTTGCAGAAGGCTTTTGAAGATTGGGGGGGCATGCCCGCCTCCTGGGCTGGCTGGCCCTGCACATTTTTCAGGCTGAGGAATAGGTCACGGTGGTGCCCCCTGCCCAAATTTCCCCTTCTATGTTCAGAAGGCGGCTGAATCTTAGCCCATACCTTGGCCACATATTTAAAGCGCTCTTATTACCCATTAAAGGGACGCAGATGGCGCTGTGGGTTAAACCACAAAGTCTAGGACTTGCCGATCAGAAGATCGGCGGTTCAAATCCCCGCGACGGGGTGAGCTCCCATTGCTCGGTCCCTGCTCCTGCCAACCTAGCAGTTCGAAAGCATGTCAAAGTGCAAGTAGATAAATAGGTACCGCTCCGGCGGGAAGGTAAACGGCGTTTCCATGCGCTGCTCTGATTTGCCAGAAGCGGCTTAGTCATGCTGGCCACATGACCCGTAAGCTCCCTCGGCCAGTAAAGCAAGATGAGTGCCGCAACCCCAGAGTCGGTCATGACTGTACCTAATGGTCAGGGGTCCCTTTACCCTTTACCTTTATTACCCATTAACAGTCATAGCTTCCCCCAAAGTATCCAGGGAGTTGCCGTTTGTTAAAGGTGCTGAGAGTTTTAGGAGACAACCCTATTCCCCTCGCTGGGCTACAATTCTCGGAGTCTCATGGGAAGAGGGATTGCCTCTAGGAATTGTAGCTCTGCGAGGGGGATAGGGGACTCCTAACAGCTTTCAGCCTCCTTAACAAAAAACCAAAGGTTTTTAATAATAATAATAAACCTTTATTGTCACTACACCATCTGTGTGCAGTGAAATTAAACAAGCCCCCCAAGGAGCTGTGTGCTTTAATTATATGGTGCGGTTGTGACCAGGCTCTTAAATCTGATGTACAATGAGGTCTCCAGGGTTTGTTCGGTTTGTAGGTGGGCAGCAGCATGGGGAGGGACGCTTGGGGGAAAATGCCTGTGCTCCTTCTCTGAGTCGGCTCGCCTCCTCTTGGCTGCGGTCATCGCTGCCTCTTTTCTTGCCCTCTCTCTGTGTGTCCCACCCACGCAGCCGCCCAAAGGAAGAGCACAAGCACAGGCGGGGTGGGTGGGGGGTGGCATTCTTCCATCTCCGTGCTCTGTTCATGCTATGAGAGGATTTCCAGGGATTGGCAAAGGGCTCCCCTGCTGGGGCTGGGCCTTGGTAGATGTCTGATGATGCCAGCTCATCCTGACCCTGCCAAGAGGTCAGTGGGGAGCAGGCAACAGAATGACACCAGCTGTCGGCGCTCCTGAAAATGTCAAGGGACAGATTTGGCTCCCTGAATGAAACTTCAAAATGAACATGCTTTAAAAACAACAACAACAACCCAGTTCCTCATTTTAAGAATCAGGCTTCCTAAAACCTACAGGGAGAAGGAGGCTGGTCTTTGTTTGCATTACTCTGAATGCAGAAGGCAGCAGTTGTTGGTTTTGTTTTTATGTTTTTCACCTACAGATTGGTTGCCTGGGAGGTCTGAGGTGCTTTCATTATCTGTGCTCCTTTGGCATGAGGGTCACAGATCTGCTTTCTGGAGGGATGGGTGACAGTAATTGATGCTGTTTGCATATGCAGATAAGAATCCAAATACATTTCCTATTATCAGACCATTTGTAGTCATTAAACCCAGCTTGCGGCTTTTCTCTCTCTCTCTCTCTTTCTCTTTCTCTTTCTTTTTAGATGGCTGACTTGACTCTGCAAGATGTGATCCAGTCCCCAGAGCAGATGCCTGAAAACAAGCCAGGTAAAATAACAGCATCAACAACAGCACCACACACAGGGTGGTATTCAATTACATTTTACTCAAGAGTAGACCCATTGAAATTCATAGGCCTAACTTTGAAATGTTCATTAATTATGGTGGGTCTACCCTGAGTAACACATAGTTGAATGCCACCCACATATTAGTGTGTTTGCATGCATGAGAAAAAGCAGAGGTTAAGCAAACTAGACTATTATTGAGATGGTGATTTCCAAAGTCCCAGGGCAGGTTGCAGCACACTTTTAATTCAGTTCTGCCTCCCTTGGCGGTGGCTGAAAGGTGTGTGTGACATGCAGCACAGTGAAGCTGAGGTTCCCAAGCAATTTACTGCCTTGTACAGCATCATGGCTGGCTGAGCCACCCATCAGGAAGACCCTGGTTCGAATTTCACCACAGACCATTCATGGTGAAGTGGCTTGATAACGCCACAGCCTCTTAGCCTCAGTCCTTCATCAGTATTATGGGAGTCGCCTATTGGGTTGTTGCAAGGATAGCAAGAAGACGGTGTTTCTGAAGCTCTTTGGAGGCTTGGAAGCACGATGCCCTGCTATGTATTTGCTCTTGCACAGAACTGAGTTTCCGTCCCTCCCCTAATGTCCCTATCCTTTAATGCAGAGAGAAGCGACTCGTTTAGTAGCTTCAGCTCAGAGACTGGAGAAGAGGAGCAGCAGAACAGCAGCGTGCCAGCCATCATGGTCACCATGCAGGTATGAGGTGTTGCTAGGCAAGTCAATAACATCTTCCCTCTGGACCAGGGGTGGGCAACCCGCAGCTCTCCAGATGTTGTTAGACTACAGCTCCCATCAACCTCATCCTGTAAAGCCGGTGACCAGGAATGATGGGAGTTGTACAGTGGTGCCTCGCAAGACGAAAAGAATCTGTTCCGCGATTCTCTTCGTCTAGCGGTTTTTTCGTCTTGCGAAGCAAGCCCATTGACAGCTTAGCGGATTAGCGCTACAGCGGTCTAGCGGCTTTTCGCAATCAGCTGTTAAGCGGCTTATCAGCGGAACAGCTGATAAGTGGCTTAGCGGCTTAGGAAAAGGGGGGGTAGCGGAAAAAACCCGCGGGGACTCGCAAGATTTTTTCGTCTTGCGAAGCAACCCCATAGGGAAATTCGTTTTGCGAAGCGCCTCCAAAACGGAAAACCCTTTCGTCTAGCGGGTTTTCCGTCTTGTGAGGCGTTCGTCTTGCGGGGCACCACTGTAGTCCAGCACTATCTAGAGAGCCACAGGCTGCCCACCCTTGATTTGAGCTCTGTGTACTCTAAATAGAGGCCTGAGTACACAAGCCAAGTAAAAACTATCGTGTGTCCTAGTTCATGGGACTTGAGACTGGGTTAAGATTTATGTTCTTTCATGAAGAAATTGAGTGGCTGTTTTGTTTTTGTTTATGTCATCATATAATTATAGAGTTTTCTCTACCTTAATTCCCAATCTGGAAAATCGGGTACAACCTGTCCATCATTTACCCTCCATTGGAAGAGTTGAGGGTTGTTATTGTTGTTTAAAAAAATCACTCCTGCGGCACGGAAAGCTCAGCTCTGCCTGCAGCATTGGTATTTGAGTAGCTCTCTTACTCAGTGGGGTCCTGCAACTCAAAAGTCCAGAAATTGCCCTGTTATTCATAGGTGCTACATTGTAGGAAGGCTGTGAGGATAACCTCCCGTTTTCCTAATTGTTTTCCTAGAATCATAGAGTTGGAAGGGACTCCAAGGGTCATCTAGTCCAACCCCCTGCAATGCAGGAATCTTTTTGTCCAATGTGGGGCTCAAACCCATGTCCCTGAGGTGAAGAGTCTCATGCTCTCCCAACTGAGCTGCTACCTACCTTGTCTTTTACATCCTTAGAGCAACGAGAGTCTTGAAAATGGCCAGGAAAGCACTTTGGATACATCACCACCAAAGAACAATGCAGTGGGTTCCCGGAATAAACTGATGAGCACCAGTTCCTCGTTTTCCAGTCTAAGCTCATCCACAGTATGTGACTGGGGAGGGGTGGGAGGAGCAGTGGCTCAGTGACAGGGGCAGCTTTTTAGCATGGGGAACGGAAGAGAAAATATATCGATTTTCACTTTGCAATCTGCAAGGGGGCTATCAGGGGAGCAGGTTCATCAACAGGTCAGAAGGGAGACTCAAAGTCAGCTGTTTTATTCAGGAAATTAGTATACCACAGATATCACTCAGGGGAGGTGCCCTCAGTGAAGACATTGCCAAGACTGGCCCTTGACACCTCCTCCTCCTTCTAAACCAGAGGTTGGCAACCTAAGGCCCATGGCCTGGAAGCGGCCCATGAGGGTCGCTTAACCAGTCCATGAGCTGCCCCCAAACAGAGCCGCACGCTCGGTGAGCCCCCATGCCCCATGCTAAACCGGCGCAATGCAGCGCGGGGACTTTCTTCTACGGCTCCAGAAACAGCTTCTGCGCATGCCCAGACACCATCAATTGTTTCTGCACAGGCATGATTTTCGGCTTCTGGGCATGCGCAGAAGCAATTTCCGGCGCCACGGACATGCGCAGAAGCAATTTCCGGCGTTGCGCTGCGCTGGTCGGGCCCACAGAGGATCTCCACGGGAGTGATCTGGCCCTATGCCCAGTAAGCCTTGCTGACCCCTGTTCTAAACCTTTTCCGGATGTCTTCCAAGCCGACACAAATTCTGGCGGGTAGGAGCTCCGCCCACCCCACCCCGGGCTTTTCTTGCTTTCTGTTCAGCTATGTGTAAAGTTCTGTGTGACCTTGGAGTCAAGGGAGAAGGGGAGCTCAATGCAGAGGGACTGGGCAACTGTGAAACTGTTGCCCCTCCTTGTCCTCTCCTTCAGATCCTGAACTCAAATTGTGTCCCTCTGCACCCAGTCCTGTCCTTGGAGGGCTCCCTGCCTCTGGGTCGTCCTCTTCACTCAAGCCTCCTGTGTCTTCCACCTCCCAGCTTCCTCCCTCCTCTGATCTGTCTTCTGCGTCCCACCACCAGTCCCCTGGGTCTGAGCCTTCTTCCTCCATGGCTTCCCTAGGGGGTTTCTCAGTTGGAGCCTCCCACCACTGGTCATCATTCCCAGCCAGTTCCAGACAAACATCCCCCCATTCATTTCCCTCCCCACCAACCCCACAGTTCATACGATTGGGAAGTGTGCGCAAAAGTCCATAAATGAAAATGACACACACAAATACATTATATTTGGGGAAATTTCTTGGACGAATGTGTATGCTAGGTATTTTTCACATGGACTTAAAAAAAAATGTAGACTGATGTGGAAATGGGCGCGCACTGAATTTAAGATTGGAAAAATACAGAAATTGAGAAAAAACCAAGATGTAATTCTGTCCATTGCTAGTCTCCAGGAGGACCCTCTCTTTTGGAAGTAAAAGCACAGATTTAAAAAAAAAAAAAAGGTAGGGCAGTGAGGGTAGGAGACGACAAAACTGTACAAAGAAAACCATAGAATCATAGAACTGTAGAGTTGGAAGAGACCATAAGGGTCATCTAGTCGAACCCCCTGCGATGCAGGAATCTTTTGCCCAGTGTGGGGCTCAAACCCACGACCCAGAGATTAAGAGTCTCATGCTCTGCCAACTGAGCTATGTGCCCTTTTAAAGGGAGGTTGTCACCTGCCCTGGGGTAGGCATCCGATTGGTGAATAGAATTTTTTTTATTTCAGAAATCCCTGTGGAAACCCTTAAAATTGCCATTAAGGCTACAGAAAATGAATTGGCTCCCAAGGCCCATCAGGCTTAGATGAATTGATTTCTAGTTTCAGAAGTCAGATTTGCATTTCCCCTCTGCTCGCACCAAGGATTTCCCCCCTTTTGTTTCTTAGCGAGTGGCAAAGTAATTTATTGCAACCAAGAGCAGGATTCCTTTGCACAGGGTACACTTGGGAATAATGAGCACTTTTACATGTTCTCTTTCATTTTCGCCTGTGAAGGCTCATTATGGAGAGCTCTGGGCTCATCCCGGATCTCCTGTCCCTCATCCATGCTCTCTGTTTGGATCCTGCCTCTTCTAATTTTGACCCTGATCCCGCCTGCTTTGTTGCAGATGAGTGGCAGCATGATGAGCGTGTTCAGCGACAACGACATTGGAAACGTGGACGTCCGTGGCTGCATCCAGTTCTCCCTGCAATATGACTCCAGGAAGAAGGCGCTGCATATCCAAGTCATCCAGTGCCGAGACTTGGCTGAAGCCAAGAAGCAGCGATCAGATCCGTAGGTTTGGGGTTGGGGGGCTTAGAATTGCAGAGTTGGAAGGGACCCCAAGGGTCATCTAGTCCAGCCCCCTACAATGCAGGAATCTCAGCGAAAACATCCATGACAGATCACCATCCAACCTCTGCTTGCTCTTAGCTGTCACTTGTCAGCTTCTGTGCAACTCCCTTGATCTATCCAAGCAGCACAAGTATTGTGGGTGGGTTTTTACAGCAGGTGCAGGGAACACCAAACCCAGGGGACAAATGGGGCCCTCAAGCCCTTTCTGTTTGGCCCTCTCCCCAAACCACACCTCTCCCCGGCCCTGCTTTGCGCCCCAAGAGTTTTTGCCTGGCTGGAATGTCTGATGACGCCTCTTGCTTGTAGAGCATGTGTGATTGCATGTAGAAATTAGCCTAGCTAGCACACCAAAGTAGCATTTACACTGCTGCTCCGTCCTCTTCCTCCCAGGTACGTGAAATCCTACCTCCTTCCCGACAAATCCAATCACAGTAAGAGAAAAACTGCTGTCAAGAAGAGGAGCCTAGATCCCATCTTCAACGAGACCCTTAAGGTGAGGGTTGTAGCTCCTAGTGGTGTGAGAGCACTTTAAGGAGGATATGGATGAATTCAGGCCCATGCAGAGAGAGGGGAAGCCAGGTACACTTGCCCTTGGCCTTGGAGGGCTAAGCTGGCAGGGGGGCCTTGCCAGGGGCCTGCTGGACTTGCATTGTCATGCCAAGAATGCCCTGTTTTTCCCAGCCGACGGGGGACTCCTGCCCTGGCCCTCAGACAAGCTCTGCATGGGCCTGGGTGAACTGGAAAGGGTTCAGAGGACTGCAAGGAAGACAGTCAGTGGGGTATGGGAAAAGAGTCCTGTGAGGATGGGTTGAAGGAACTGGGCATGTGTAGCCTGGAGAAGGGAATGCTAGACAGGGAATAGGATACCACTCTTTAAGTATCCAGACTACCCCGGGGCAAAAGAGGGCTTGATTGCCCCAGGCGACAGGACTACATCTTACGAACTTAACTTGCAGAAGGGTTGATTAGGCTCGTTCCCATTGTTTTGTTTCATTCTCCCTTTTCTTGCTTCTCTCCTCTTCCTGCACTCCTGCAACATTCCTGGCTTTGCAGTACAAGATTGAGAAAGCTGACCTGCAGGGCCGGATCCTGAACCTCTCTGTCTGGCATCACGATGCCTTGAGCCGAAACCTCTTCATGGGAGAAGTGGAGATTCTATTGAATTCCTGGGACTGGAGCAACACGAGTCCTCAGTGGTACAACCTCCAGCCTAGGGTGAGTTTCCTCCATACAGAAATTGCAAAATGATATAAACGATTCTGTCGTAAGACAAACAAGCAAAACTACAGCAACCAGTGGTCCTGGCAACACCTATTTCCCTCACCCTATTTCACTGGTGGCTGCTCACACATTTTCCCTATTGCCCCGCTCCCTCATTTTTAGCTTACTAGGGTGCTGCTTTATACTGAGTCCAACCATGGCTCTCTCCAGCTCAGCAGTGACTGGCAACAGCTCTCCAGTGTTTCAGGCCAGGGTCCTCTTCCAGCCCTCTCTGGCAACCACAGGGGTTGGGCCTGGAACCTTCTGTGTTCAGAGCTCTGCCACTTAGCCATGACTGCGCCCATTTGGACACCTCTTTTGCGAGCAGAGTGACTGGAAGAAAGCAGACAGAGTTCAGGGAGAAAAGAAACTGGTCATATTTTACCACTAGCAAGCTGAACAGAAAATGGGGCTTGTCTTTCCTAGGTCAGGGGGGAAACTCTTCTGAACAACCTTTTCCTCCCATCTCCTCCAACTTTCAGGTCTCAATCAACTTCTGGCTTCAAATTCTTCTTCTTCTTCATTGACAGCTAACTCCCAGACTGGCTCGAACTTGCAGCCAATCGGAGTCTGTGGTCATCCAGACCAATTACAGAATTATACTTGTGTCATCTCTACTTTGTGCTTCCAGCACATTTAATGCAAGGCTGGGCAACACTGAGGGATCCGACTTGGGGGGGGGGGCAGGATTTGTGTGTCTGTGTAGTGGGGTGCAAGCTGGAAGTGGACACAGCCATAGCCTAAAATGGGTGGGGATGCCTTTTTCTCTCTCAGGCATAGGCTTTATGCCACATTGAGAATGAACTGGGCCCTGGTTTCCCATTTGTTTTGCAAGCAGCGTTGGAAATGTCACCTCTCCCCAAAGCTAGTTCACCAGGCTCATGCAGTGCTGCAGGTAGATTGTGGAGGTGGATGGTGGGGGGGTTTAGGGAAGCATAACTGGTTCCGCTGCACTGAGTGCTGAGCCTAGGGGGTGCCACAGGGTGTCGCAACTGTGAAGTAGTGCATTGAACAGAACGGAAGATGAGAGACCGGGCTGCGAGTGGGCACATTTTGGCCTCACACAGGGTGCCGCTGAAATTTGAAAGAGCAAGGTCCACCCCTGAGGTAGAGCACAGCCATGGTGGCTTGTAGCCACTGGAAGCCTTATCCTCTGTGAGTTCGCCTCATTCCCTTTTAAAGCTGTCCAAGCTGGTGACGATCGCTGCGTTTAGCAACTCCCTGGCGGCGTTTCCTCAAAGGGTGTGCCTGTGAAGGGCTCAGTTCAGTGCAAGTCATCCCTGCAACCCAAGCAGCAACTGTGCTCATTCCACAATAGTCGAAAGGGCTTGCTGCATCAGTGAGCTGGTGCAATCAGTGTCTGAGAGCCGTTGCATAAACCCCCACAAACTGTTACATTGTTTTTCTCCCCACCCCAAATGCACCTCTTCCTCTTGAGCATTTCAAAACCTGCTTCTGGAGAATTGCCCAAAACAATACTCAGACACCACCATAGCTGTCAACTTACAGATTTGAAAATAAGGGACCAGCAGCCTTGAAAATAAGGGACCAGCAGCCAAAATAAGGGACTTGCAGCCTCACCTGTTCCAGGCACTCCAGTCTTCCTGTCCTCTCGCAGTCTGGTCAAACTCATGCTGGTAGCTTCGAGAACACTGTCCAACCAACTTTGTAACCAGAGGTTCAACTGAATCACATGCACCACAAGGCCTATGCAGCCTCAACTTAAGATGGCTCCCCGGCCTGGCTTTGCACTGCAAAGTTTGCAGCAGCACGTGCAACAAAATGGCGTCCAGCATTCAAAAACCCCCTCAGCTTGCATTAACTAGCCACACACAAGGCATGCAAGCTCCACCCCCCAGTCGATCTTAGACTTCTTATTGGGTGAGCAACACAGCCAAGCAACACAGTTGGAGCCTCCCTCCTCCCTGGCCAGCAGAGAGGGAGGGAGAGGAGCTGTTTCCTTTGAGATTTAAGGGACATCGTTTAAGGGACATTTAAGGGACATCCATCAATAAGGGACAGCAGTGGGGCATGGCGCAGGAATAAGGGACTGTCCCTTCAAATAAGGGACACTTGACAGCTATGGACACCACTCAGAGCTGGGCATCATTGCATCTTAAACTAGAGGGTGTTTAAAGCTTTGTTCTCCTTTCTTAAACATCCAGAGCTACCGGACGCCGGAGCTGAGTGGCGCAGCTGAGGGCAGCGCGCCGGACCGGGCTGCCATAAATAGCTAATTGAGGAGCAATAAATCACTTAGCGGGGTCCCAATATAACTATTGCCACACTGTATGGGTCAGCAACTGAAGGCCCAGGCCCAATCTTGGCTCCTCAAGGGGCATCTCTTTGCTTCAGAGCTGCCGACACTAGGGGAGGCAAAATAATGCTCTTTGTGTTTATTGTTCTATCCCATCTTTCCTCCAAGAAGCTTCGGTTCTCCCCGCTCCCCATTTTCTCCTCACAACAGGCCTGTGAGGTAGGTTAGGCTGAGAGCTGGTGAATGGGCTGCCCAGTGGGCCTCATGGCTGAGTGGGTGCTCTGAGCCCTGGTCTCCCAGCACTTGAACCACCACACCAGATTCTCTGGACTGAATAGCAACAGGAGTTGCAGAAAGAAGGTTAGAAAGTGGGTGGCTTTGAAAGAACATGGGTCAAACTTACGGAGAATAAGTATGCTTCAGAGCACCAGTCATTGGAAATGGCAGGATGGGAGAGGCCTCCTGCACTCGGGTCCAACTTGCAGGCTTCCCATGGGCATCCTGGTTGACCACAGGATGCTGGACTAGATGGGTGACTGGCAGGATCCCACAAGACTCTTCTTACATTCATCTCGAAGAGTAGCAAGGGGGAGCCTTAGTCTATCATTCCACATGCCTTTCTCAATATGGGCCTCCAGCAAGCACCATACTCCAGCAAGGATATTATGTGTTTATGTGATAAACCAGGTCAGATCATTGATTCTCCTAGCCTGCTGGCAGGGTCTCACGCAGAGGTCTGGAGATGCAGGGGACTGAGCCAGGGCAGACAGCAGGTGTCCTGCCAGTGAGCTCCTCCCCTTAAAGGGTGGCGTTAGATGAGAGTCTGAGCCTTGACTTTGCACCCTTTGAGATGCCCCCTCTGAGAAGTCTAGTGGCTACACAGGGTGCCATTTGCTTTTCCTGAGTTTCTTCCTTCCCTTTTCATTTTAAGAATACACTAATAGCTTTCTGTGCATATAGGAAAGTATTTTATACTGAGTCAGCCCAGTCTAGCTCAATACTTTCTACTCTGACTGGCAGCAGCTCTCCAGTATTCCAGGCCAGGAACATTGCTTGCCCTACCTGGAGGCCCCAGAGATTGAAGCTGGGACCTTCTGCATACAGGGCAGATGCTACTTCCGCTAACCTATAGACCGTCCTCTACTTTCTTGGTTGCAAAATGTTTAATGCAAGACGTTCTATTGACCGTGCAGGAACCTCCCATGTGGGTGTTGCTGTTCCATCACAGAGTAAGTGACACAGAAGGTTTTCTCTCCCCCCTCCCACCTTTTGTGACAGATTTCCTTTGCTTCTTCCCCAGACCCCGGTCACTCCTGATGCTCTCTGCAGCCGTGGCATCCTCAACCTGGCCTTGAAGTTCATCCCGGCTGGATCAGGAGGTGAGATCAAGGCCCTGTTTCTTCCAGACCTCCCAGCAGCAGCACCACCCTCTGGGTTTTTGGATTGGGATGGGAGGATTTATGCAAGCCCCCAACCCGGGCGGTAGACATTTATTAGCCCAATTTGACTTGGTTGGGGGTGGGGTGGGAATCCTTAAAGAAATATGTATGGGAATCAGCTACCCATGAACCAAACTGATGTTCCAGAATCTAAGACTTAAGGGGGAGGTGCGAGGCGGGGGGAAGCTGGAGGAATCCTAACTTCCTTCAACCCTACAGAGCAGGCATCCCCAAACTGGGCCCTCCTGTTTTGGGACTACAATTCCCATCACCCCTGACCACTGGTCCTGTTAGCTAGGGATGATGGGAGTTGAAGTCCCAAAACATCTGGAGGGCCGAGTTTGGGGGTGCTTGCTATAGAGGCTTCTAGAAAGAAAAGTCTTGAGGACGGAAGATCTGCTGTGTACATTGGGTGCACAGGTGAGTTGTTGTTGCTGTCCTGACAGCAAAGGAATTTGGTTGGTCTGATGTCTTTGTGAAGAAGACATGCCAAATGTTCACCTTCCATCACTTTGCCTTCGCCTATATTAGCTGGACTATTGGAAGCCAAAAGTGATTTTGTTTATTACATTTACATATCACTCATCCATCCATTTTCCTTATTGGACAGTTCAGCAGAGTAACTTGTAAAAAGGCTAGAAAAGGGGAGAGAAGGAAAGAATAGGCAGATGAATTATAGCCTGATAGAATCAGGGAATGGAATGTTCCAGAGAGGTCCTGATGTGGCTACAGCCCCATTGGCCTAAATTGTGTTTTGAGGGATAATCTGAACTGGGCAATTATTTATTTGTTTCAAATGTGTGTGTGGAACATAGGAATCTGCCGTATACTGAGTCAGGCCTTTGTCTGCCTAACTCAGTGTTGTTCACACGGAGTGGCAGCAGTTCTCTGGGGTTTCAGGCAGGGTTCTCTCCCAGCCCTACCTGGGACCTTCTGCATGCAGGGCGGATGCTCTCCGACCAAGATATGGCCCTTCCCTAGGGGTATTGCTGTTCTTCTGTACTTGGTATTCATGGCGCCTTGACAAAAAAACCCTCCAAAAAAATTGGTATAATAAAAACCAAATGTCAGAGTTAAAATCGAGAGAACAAGGTGTCATTCTACATAAATAGCAACCATAAATGCAGCAGTTTGGCTAGGAGCAGACAGATCAACCCAGCAGAAGACTAAGTAAATAGGACAGGCTTTGCCCCATACTGAAAGGTAATGATGAAGGCATCAAGTAGATCTCACTAGGGAGGGATCTGGTCCATCTTCATGAAACTACAGGACTGGTCACCTACCTAACCTCTGCAGGTATGGTCTACCTCCTCTCAGTGATGTCAGCTGCTTGAAAAGGTTCATATGGGGTTCCAAGTACCCTGGTCCCAAGCCACTTAGGGTAGAGGTGGAGAACCAGATATTTTTGGGACTCCCTTAACCCCAGACTAGCATGGCTAATGGTCAGGGTTGACAGATATTAAATTCCAGCAGCATTTGGAGACCACAAGTTCCCCACCCCTGATTTAGGGCTTTAATCAGCTTAAGAACCAATAGCAGCTTCATCTGTCCTGGATCCAGCTGTCAGCAGGAGATTCCAGCTACCAGCAGGATTGGATCTAAAATTCGGTAGGTGTTGGGTCGGAAAAGATGGTGCTTGGCCTCTGAATCCACCTTCATTGTCACGGCTTTCTTTCAGGGGAAGGGCTTCCTCCCACTGGCGAGCTTCACATCTGGGTGAAGGATGCACAGAACATCATTCCCCACCGGGGCAGCACAGCAGACTCTTTTGTTCAGTGGTAAGTGCCTGTTGCTCTTGGGTCTCTTCCAGATGGCCCGTCTATTGAGCATGCATCCTGATCTGTTTGCAGACTTTACAAAGGGGAGCTCAGTCAATGCCTGTTATTTATTTAGCATTCATTCTGACTGGCGTGCATGGATGTTATGCAATGTTGCATCAAGCCGTTGCCATCCTACATTTCCCAGTGAATTTCGCCATCACTTTCCTTGTTGCAAAAATCTCGATTTTGGGGTGGGAGTGGGGAAGCGGGTTTGTTACAGCCAACAGAACCAAATCAGCTTTTAATTAGGCAATCTGGATTTGCCAGGATGCAATTGGAGCCCATCAATCTGGAATTGTCCTTAAGCCCTCTTGCAGTGGGGAAGGGGCTAGGGTTAATGGAGGGGAAGGGGTGTTTCAAATGCTAAGCAGGGGATTGTATGCAGCTTGATGTATGTGTACAAGATCATGTTTCCTGCTTTGGACTCAGAGTGGGCAATCACAGTTTGGTTTTTAGAATGAGCTCCTTGCCTATAGAAAACCAGCACAGCAGGAAAACGGCTCTGGTGGGCCTGCTCTCCTTGCCTGGCTAGTTTTCTATCTGCAGGGAGTCATTTTGTTTCCAAGGAGGAACCTTCTGAACTACAATCCATCACCTGTGCTGGGTTCTCTCCCAGTCCTACCTGAAGATGCAGGGCTTGAGCCTGTGACCACCTGCAGTCAAAGCAGATCCTCTAGCCACTAGGCTGTAGAACCTTTCTTGTCTCCCCTTGCAGCTACATCCTCCCTGACGACAGCAAGGTGAGCCGACAGAGGACCCGCATTGTGAAGAAGAGCCTCAGCCCCACTTTCAACCACACCATGGTTTACGATGGGTTCCAGGCCAAGGACTTGGCTGAGGCATGTGCAGAGTTCACCATCTGGGACCAGGAGACATTCTCTAAGCAGCAGCTCGGAGGCATCCGGCTCAGCCTTGGCACTGGTGAGGCAGCAAAGTGTTGTGGGAATGTTGGGTTTTTGAGTTTTAGACTGTTGTGTGTGTGTTGAATCTGCACCATATTGAGGGAGGGGAAATGAGCCAGGCGCTGTATTCCAGATTAGAGGGGGCCCTTAGTACAATGTAGGCCTGTTGTCAAACAGTAACAGAGTTCCAGCTGGCAGTGGAGAGGGGGGCCAGGGACTCTTAACTTTCCACAATGGCTGAGAGTGTGGGAAATTTAAAGGGTGCTCACACCCAGAGCTGATGAGAGCATTGGAGGGGAAACTGTTTAATGGAGAGGTGGGCAGGACAGAGGGTGCCCAGAAATGCCACGTTCCGGTGCCTTGCAATGCACCTTTCTGTCTGATGGTCACTACAAGCAAGTGGGCCCCGGGTGACTGATTCAGAACCCTTCTGCTTCCACACAGGGAACAGCTACGGCCTGCCTGTCTCCTGGATGGATTCGACGGAAGAGGAGCGCCACGCCTGGGAGATGGTGTTCAAGCAGCCTGGGCAGTGGGTGGAAGCGAGTCTTCCCTTGAGGACCAACTTGAACCCCAGGACTTAATCCCAAACTACAGCAGGACACCCGTTCTTGGGGTAATGGAGGAAAAGCTGATTGGCTTCCCTAGCAGCAGCCTCCTGTATGCAGATGAACAGGCCCAGAGTCTCTGCAGGACTTGCAACCACAGTGGTTTCTGAAGGGCAGCCCCTGGCAGGGGGACAGTAGATTTGGTGCCAGGAGTCCATGGCCAGGTTCAGCCTGGGCTGGCTGCTCTCTCAGACTTAAGGAGGGAGGTGAGCAGTCCGACTCTTAAAAGGGACTTCTTTGAAGGCCTTGCGATGGTTTTCACACTGTAGTTTAGGGGACACCAAAAGATGCCCCATGACAAGAACCATGCTGTGGCTACATCCATCTTCAGTCTCTGTCCATCTCCACCACATGCTATTGACATTGACAAGAGGCAGTGTCATGCTTTGTTTAAATTTTTTTTATTTACTTCCTCCACCCTGGGCATTGCATTTCCATCCTTGTTGGTATTACGGCAAAACCTGAACAATCCCACCGTTTCCTTTCTGCTGTCCAATGGGACACCCAGAGTATCATTTCCCAGCCTCAATGGCTGCTACACTAATGACTCCTGGAGCTGTGTTTTCTGCAGCAGGCCAGAGACGAATCGCCATCCAGCACTGCCGTGAATGATGCAATCGGGGCTTTTTCCACTGCTGACTCTGAAACGACCTTCCACCCCCTTCACAGGGTAGCTCAGAATCTCCCTGCCTCTCTTCCTCTAAAATCCAGGTCACAGGACAAAGCACCCTTTATCTTCCTTTGTCTCAAGCCAAGAGAGAACTGCAGATTTTTGCAGTGCCACAGCAATCGTCTCCTCCAGACGTGATTTGCTTGAGGTGCCAGAATAGACCATTACCACCTTCCCCATCACCAAAGGATAAATGGAAAGTCAGTTCACATCACCTCTGTGTGAGGGCAAGTCTGGAATCTTGTTCTGCTTACTGCTGGGGAAGAAAGTCTATGCCAGCCAGAGCCTGCTGTCCTCCAAACAGATTAAGGGCTTCCCTTGGCCTGGCTCTTGCTCTGCTTCGGGCTGTAACTTCTGGCCAAGTGTTTGCCGATGCTCCGAGATGGCTTTCCAGAGGCGGCACACCATCCCCCCTCTGCCAAGACAAGACCATGGAAAGATTCAGATGGTGTACATGCTATATTGCGCCTCTCGGGTCATTGAGCCGACCTGACTTGCAGTGCTCCAAGTGACAGGGCACAGCAGATCACTGGAAGATGCCATGCAAACACCTGGACCACTCAGAACCCAACTGGACACAAGGGGTGATGCTTTGTACACAACTTGAATCAAGTGCCTTAACCTGTCAGCTGCTGCTTCCTAAGTAGCCTCCATGCTAATGGTGTTTCGGCTTTATAAGAGGTAGCAGCACTTGGGTTGCAGTGCCTCCGAGCAAGGATACTCAGGCTCCAGGCCTTCCTCCTGGGCTAACTGCAACTAATTTCTGTAACTATAATAAACAGCAAGAAATAAACAAATTCTGCTTAAAATAATCATGCAGGCAGAAGTTTGGATTTTATTTTTTTTATCATGGGCTCAGGAGAGTGGTGAGAAAGGAGGGCTGCCTTTTGGGGGAGAGGATCTGATGACGACTCTTCTGTGTTGTGTTGAAAATAGAGCCAAACCACCCAGGGGGAACAGTGGAATGTAATTATGCACTGTCCTCTCTCAGGGAGTTGTGCACAGGGAAAACACACGGCTGCCCCGTGGACCCCACATTTGCAGCAGCCCCATTCAACTGCTCTATTAAAAAGTGCAGAAGAATGCGTTGCGCGAAGGCAGCCGTTGACCCACCGCAGAGACTTCAGTGAGGAAGGTACAGATCTGGGAAGTCCATTTTGCAACCCAGACCCAATGCATTTCTTAATCGCCCCTTCCTGCCCACCTAACCTGCCTCTCACCTACCTGATACGGGTGTAGCGGAGGTCGTCAGGCGTAGCACAGTTGAGCAAGTCAGGCAGGGTGAAGCCATGGTGTGAGAGCTAGGAAAGAGACATGCAATTGCTTTAGCTGTGGCTGGCCGGAGAACAGGGAAGTTGACAGACACCTACCCACTCCAGAGAAACCACCTCTCTGGCTGAGAAAGGTAATGGAAGTGGAGAAGAGTGTTGTGCAATTATTATTCTTATTTATTCCTATTAACTGTCTATACTGCCCTTCATCCAAGGATCACAAAGCTATTTACAATATTAAACCACAAAAATACATAACGCAGTCACAAACCAAAACCATACCTCTCCTCAGTTTAAAAGGCCAGAGATAGTTTAATTAGCCACAGAGAAATATTTTCGTGTGGCACCTAAAGAGATGTAATAAAGGCACCAGGCGAACCTCCTCGGGGACAACATTCCACAAATGGGGAGCCACCACAGAAAAGGCCCTGACTCTCACAGTGGCCAACCAGCTGCTTGTATAAAACACCCACTTGTGATTCCCAGCAACTGCTTCTGACTATGGAGTCAGTACATAGACACCATGGTGAGTAGCTGTTGATAGCCTAGCTTCCCATTAGTTGTGTAATCCACCTTTATGGCCATCCCCACTAGTGACCAACACCACATCCCGTGGGAGCAAATTCTGTAGCTTGCGTGAGGAGTAACTTCCTTTTGTCTGCCCTGTGTTTCCCAATGTTCAACTTCATTGAACAGCCCAGGTTCTAGTATTATGAAAGACGGAGAAAAACTTTTAATCTATTTTTTTCTACACCATGCATGGCTTTACAAACACCTGCTATGTCCCCACTTACTCATCTTGCCCCTGCCTGCCCAAATTAAAAAGCCCCAGAACTTTTCTTCACGGGGGAGTTGCTCCAACCCCTTGATAACTTCGGCTGCTTTTTTCTGAAACTCTCCCAGCAATAAAATGTCCCTTCTGAGTTAAGCCAACCCAATGACATTCTCTTCCCTCACCCCCTACCAACTGCATTTAAAAACAGGCACTTCTGCCTGGAGGCTGGGCCAAACCACGGAGCCAGGAGCGGATGCTTAAAATGCCCCTTTCCAAAAAGGAATCTACCGTTGCAATTGTGGCTTTGTCAGCCCCGTGTTTTTCCAACCACTCGGCGAGGACGGGATCCGCAGTCTCTTCTACTTCTCTCTCCCAGGAATGCATTGGGGAAGTAGTGTCTCCTGGGAAAGCAGGTGAAAAAAGGAAGAGGTTTTTAAAAAGGTTTCTTCAGTGCCTTGTGTGATTACCTTCTGCTTCCTAAAACCATAAAGCGTGATCTTCCCACAGAACCTTGCTTTAGATGAGTTTTGGTTCTGAAAGGCACCCAAACTGGCACCTTGTGGGGAGCCAGGGGAGAGAATGAGATAATGGGACAGTGGGCTAAAAATGTCACACGCAATGTCTTGTCTGGAGAAGAGGAAGAATGAAGTGTGTATCTGTGTGTGAGCGCACAGACACATGTGCACAGGAGTGTGGAATAGGACACAACTATCACTGCATATCCGTACATGATGTTGCACAAGCACAGAACAGGATACTGGTGACGAGAGCTGCTGCCAGTCAGTGTAGATGGCACCAAGCTAGATGAACTAACAGTCTGACTTGGCATAATGCAGTTTCTAATGTTCCTATGGTTTCAAAATTAGGCTTTTCTCAATTTTGGCTGGGTATATAATTTCAACTTGTTTAGCACAGAGGTTGCATAGCTCTGCTTACAGCTGAGCCTCCTGGTGCCAGTGACCTCACCTCTCAGCTTGGCTCCTCTCAGAGCCCAGGAATCTGCTTCCACACTCCACAGTGCCTCCTGCAGAAGCTTCTGGCATTCCCGCTCCTTCTTCATCAGCTCCCACTGCAGCCTGGCAGGGCCAGAAAGGGTTAGAGTGTGAACTTGCTTGCAAGTGCATGCATAAAAAGATTAGAGTGGGAGTCGGATTGCTCTGCTAGCGTGCCCAACTGCGAAAAAGTAGGTTGCATTTGAGATTTTGGTGTTCCTGGCTGCCAGGGCAGTCACATCCTCTGCCCTAGAAATTCTCGTCCTACTGAGGAGGAGTGGCTGGGATTAAGCCCAAGTGATGTGTGGATTCCGCACATGCTCAGACACACTCTCCTTTAACGCTACGACACGTATTTCAAAGGCCAAACATTGGCACTGAAAACAGGTTGCTGTGCTTTACAGCTTCTGTGGCTGAGCCCTGAATGTAGCTGCATAAGACTACCCTGTGCTAGCAAGTAGTCAACCTGGTGCCTGCTGGATCTTGCTGGACTACAATTCCCATCATCCCTAACCACTGAGGTCACTGGCAAGAGTGCTGCTGCGCTCAGGTTCCTCTGGTAGGCTTCCCATCAAGGCATGTGGGGACTCAATGGGCCTTTGACCTGAACCATCTGGGTTCTCCTTGTGCCGTTAATGGACTTGCTGGCCGGGGCTGGTGGGAACTGGACTCCAGCGACTATCGGTGACCACCATTCTAACACGCAGCAGGAAGAGCCATTGTGATGCTTCCTCGAGGTGCTGCTGGACTCCAGCTCCCATCAGCCCCAGCAAGCATGCCCAACGGCCAAGGATGATGGGAGTTGTAGTCCAACAGAATCTGGAGGGCCCCAGCTCTGCTCTAAAACCCTTAAAAAATGGGGCAGAGGTCTGTTGACCCTTTGCTGCTCACCCCAGCCCAGCCTAAAGGAGGGAAGCCAGAAAGAGCTTACCTTCTCGTCTCCGCCTGCAGCTCATTCAGCTGAGCCATGAGAGGCAAACGGCCATTCAGGGAATGCTGGGAGTCTATCCAGCTGCTGCTGCTGGTGCCGATCCCAGAACTTGGTGTGTCCATGCTGTCCTTGAGGGCAAGGTCCTGGCTTTTCAAAGACTGCAGCTCCTGGGGCAACAGGCTCTCTTCCTCCTCATGGCTTGCGTGTTCGTGGCCTTCCTCCCGGGAGGACCACGGCTTCACCTTGAGTTCTGGAAAGGCAAAATGTGTGTGATAGAAGAGGGGTGAAGGGTGGGCAAGGCAGTTGCCCAACATAGTGGCAGGCAGCGGTGCTTCCTTAGCTCAGTGGTAAGAGCGCATGTGTTGGCATGCGGGAAGACCCCAAAGCTGTTCCCTGGCACCTTTGCTCAAAAAAGCACATTCCCAACCGTTTGTGCCAGCAACACACACAACACACACACACATCCTGTGTGGTACAGTGAGAGTGTTGGCCTAGGACCTGGGAGACCGTGGTTCAAATCCCCCCTCAGCCATGCAGCTCCTTGGGTGACCTTGGGCCAGTTACTGCCTCCCAGGATAAAACGAGAAGGGTGAGAACCACAAACACCACCTGGAGTTCCTCGTATGAAATGACAGAATATGAATGCAATAAACCTTCTTCTTCAGCTCCTCAGACCCAGAGTATTCCAGACTGTATTCAGAGTGAGCCAACCGTCTATTCCACCCATTTCTCCTACCTGTCAAGAGGATGGTGAAAGCTGCCTGGACCGCCTGCCCCATGAGGTTATCCAAGGCGAACACCCAGTGAGGCTTGATCTGGAGCTTCCGCAGCGCCTGCTTTACCTGTGGAGGTGGGAGACAGAGAGGAGACAGGCTCAGGATGCACTGGGCCTCCTTCCTCTGCTTAGCTCGCTAGGCAACCCCCGCCCTTGCCATTCTGGCTTCACCAAAACGCTAAATATAGTTGCCCCAGAGATGGCATTTCATAGGGTTGAGGGGGAGGACTTGTGGACTATCTAGTCCAGGGGTTATTAATCTTTTTTAGACCAATCAGCACATTTTGAGAAAGTGCTGCGGCCTGCATTTTGAATTTTATTCCTGCCCTTTGAGATGGTAGCTATCCCTCCTTCCTTTGTCTTATCTGCAAATGTGGTAAGGATTCTGTCCATCTAAGACCATCCTGGTGGGATCCATTTTTCTTAACTAGATCCCTAAGACCAATCAGCTGCAGCCAAGAGCTGGGTCAGTTGAGTAGACATACACTTCGGCATTACGGGGAGGATAAAAGGTACCCCTGAGCACGTGCTGAGGAATTTGAAGAGCAAGCTCTCAGTCTTTCTGCAGGCAAAAATCACTCTGGCCTCCCTTCCAAGTTTTCTTCATTTTAAATACACAGAGATGAAACAGCAGCAACAGCTATAAAAAAAAATCTAACAGGCGGCAGTCAGATCCTGCGGCCCTTCAGATGTTGCTGGACTACAACTCCCATGACCACTGGGCCATGCTGGCTGGGGCTGATGGGAGCTGGAGTCCAACAAAATCTGGAGGAGCACAGGATCCACATCCCTGGAGTGGTAAGGTGGAAAGAAAGAAAGCTGGATATTTATGATGCAGACATGTGCATGTACAGGAGAACTGAAACAGTCCTGAACCAGTCAGCTCCCTAGACAATCTTACTAGGCTACGAGTGATCGCCAAAGAAGCTATATAGAAACCCTCCAGTGCAAATATATATGATGCTTGTGCTGTGTCATGCTAGAACTTTCTCAAAGCCTGGTAAGCGCTTGCCGGGCTTCAGGAAGGAGGCGTGAGGGCTCTGGCAGGGTCCTAGGGTCTCCTTCCTAAAGCTGGGCAAGGGCTTACCAGACTTTGAAAAGGAGGTAGGAGGGCTCTAGGACCCTGCCAGAGCCTTGCGCCTCCTTCCCAAAGCCCGGCTTCGGCTGGGGCTGTGAGGGAATTAAATGGCCGCACATAGGGCAGCATATTACCAAGGTCCGCCCCTGAGCACTGCAAGGGAACACCGAAGACACTTTTCATGAGGGATCCCAGCCGCACTGACCCAAGCCCACTTACGGTGTCCTGGAAGGTGAAGAGGGGCGCTTGCAGCTGACAAAGGCTCAGGCCATCTGCCTGCAAGCTGGTCTGGATTTGGAGCAAGTCGTGAGCCAGCTGCTTGCGGTTGGGGGAGCGGATGTATCTCTTGAGGCAGGAGACCAGCTGGGAGATGTGGTCCAAGGAGACTGGGCTCTGAGGGGAAGGCGAAGAAGGAGGCCAGGCCTGGAGGAGACACACAACCGGAAACAAAACAGAACAGAGCTGAGGGCCAGGGGGAAAGCCATGGCACTGTGCCTATTACCAAGTGTGGGAATTCTGCTTTGCCTCTGTTTATCATCTCTCCTGCAGGGATGGGATGAGGGAGGCGCTGCAGCCTAGAAACATCTGGAGGCCTGCAGATTCCTCACGCCCAAACTAAAAGCCATTGTGGTGTCACAGCTGGCATGTTGGGCCTGGGAGACCAGAGATCAAGTCCCTGCTTAGCCGTGAGAAACTCACTGGGTGACCTGGGGCCAGTCCCGGTCTCCGAGCCTCACCTACCTCACAGGGTTGTTGTGAGGATAAAATGGGGAGGAAGAGAACCACGGACGCCACCCTGCGCTTCTTGGAGAAAAGGTGGGATATAAATGCAAGAAAGAAAATAAATTGCACACTCCTCTCAGTTCCCCCTTTGCTCTGGGACTTGACGTCCAGTGGCTACCCTACAATATTCATAATCAAAGGTTTGGGTGGCAGAAATGCTGCAGTTTCTCCCACGCCTTCCCTGGAGGTTGCTGAAGACCTGCACGCCCTGAGGGAAGGCAGAAGCAAGGGAGCCAGGCCAGGGAACACACACACCAACAGCTCCCAGCTGGCAGGAGAAGACTCTGCCAGTTTTCTTTTTTATATAATGTATTTGTTTTCATGTTTAAACTGTAAGCTGCCTTGGCGGAAAGGGGCTATATAAATCCAGAATAAACGTGCTCCCAACACAACTTCTGCAAGAATCCACAGGGAGGATGGGTTTTATTCATTTTCCATTTGTACATTTGGGGCTGAGGAAGGAAAGAGGAGACCCCTCCCCCCCGCAAGGTCGGGATTTGGCAACGCTTTAATTCAGCCTTCCTCAGTCGGGTGTTTTTTTGAACTACAACTCCCATCAGCCTCAGCAAACATGAAAAACTGCCGGGTATATTGGGAATTGTAGTTCAACAACTCTGGAAGGCCCTAGTTCCTTAGCCCACAAAGGCCCGAGCGGTACTTACCTCATCCTGGGCCTCAAAGAGCGCGGCAGAAATGCTGGGCAGCTCCTCTGTCAGGACCTTGTGGAGGGTGGCTCTCCGCTCGCTATCCTTCCTCAGCAAGAACAAGCAGCCAGTCTCCTCATGGGAGGAAGAGGAGAGGCTGAGGTCAACATTGAGCAGTTCCTCAGGGGCCCTGTATAGACACATAGCAATTGAGGAGACTGGATCCCAAAGGAACAGTGGCTGGGGATGGAGGGGTGGGAACCGTTGCCACTGTGGGGCAGCTGGCAATGTGAGCTGTCTGTGAAACCGCAGGTTATGCTGAATTCTTACCAGAAGCACAGATAGGAAACCTCATTCAGAATGAGGACTGCATTCCCTTCGGGGGAATCTTGTGGGGGCCACTTGCCAGAGCAACAAATGAGACTCACCAGGCAACAAGAGGCGTTGGGACCAAGGCCAGTGAGAGGTACCAAAGACCAGACTAAGGATTCTCAGGCCATATCTCTCAGCGACCTAAAGTGCTTTTGCCCAGTTGGAATGTGTCTTTGAACTGAGACAATGCCATATATATATATATATATATATATATATATATATAGTGGTGCCCCGCAAGACGAATGCCTCGCAAGACGGAAAACCCACTAGACGAAAGGGTTTTCCGTTTCGGAGGCGCTTCGCAAGACGAATTTCCCTATGGGCTTGCTTCGCAAGACGAAAATGTCTTGCGAGTCTTGCCATTTTTCCCCCGCTCCCCCCCCCCCTTTTTCTAAGCCGCTAAGCCGTTAATAGCCTTTTAACAGCTTAGCCGCTAAGCCTTTAATAGCCGCTAAATCGCTAATAGCGCTAATCCGCTTAGCCGCTAATGGGGTTGCTTCGCAAGACGAAAAAACCGCTAGACGAAGAGAATCGCGGAACGGATTCTTTTCGTCTTGCGAGGCACCACTGTATATGAAATTGCCAAATTATTCAAGGTGTGCAAGGGAGCACAAAAAGCCTCGAGATGACAGTGGATCTGACCTTAGCCACACCTGCTTTAAATTATTTCTGTTGTCATTTGGAAGTGTGTGGACATTGCAGTATCGTGAGGAGCTGTGGGAAATATGAGGAACATGTGACCCTCCTGAGGTTGTCTCAGAAAGCCTGGCCAGTGGTCCGGGATAATGGATGTTGCAATCCAACAATGTCTGAAGGGCCACACATTGCCCATCCCTGTTGCAAGGGAATCAACGTTCCCCAGGAACAAACCCAAAAGGTTGTCATTGCTTTGGCTTGATTTACCTAGCGAAAAGTACAGAGTGCATCTGCTCACTTGTTAAGAACAGAAATCATATTGTGACTTTTTGAAGAGTTCAAAAGACATCAGATTGCACACTGCTACGTTATCACAGCAATGCTGGTACTGGAAACTCGCAGTGACAGGAGCAAAGGGTTGCCACCAGGTGGCGGTCAGATCCTTCTTTATTTTCTCAGCCACCGATTTTGTGCACAACCTGACCTGACTAGTTTAGAACCAGTATCAAGGCTGAAGAAGACGGGCCAGCAATTTTGGCTGGACTGTTCACAATATTTACCATCTGGCCAAAACCGCCATTTGAGAGAAAAATGGCTTTTGTTTCTTTGCCTCCTCTGCTTGCTGTTTTTAAAAATAGCCTGTGCCTGATGGCAGAAGTTTTCCAAGCATGTGGGGCCACAAATATTAAAGTGGCTGCCACTTGACACCTCCTGGACTAGGAGCAGCAATGCAGCTGCAGCTCAGGCACAGGCTCAAGGCAGAGCTAATGTGCATGATCACTGTGGCAATGTGGATAGGCAGTAGAGCACACCAAGTTTCCAAGTAGATTAAATCTCCCAAGTTAAGCTCCCCACTCCCTGCTTCCCTTCTGCTCCAGGCCTTACCTGAGATAGGTGGGCCTCTGAGCCACTTCACTGGTGCTCCGAGACAGAGAGACATTCAAGGACTGCAACGATGAAGAACGTTTCTGGGACTCGCTGACACCCTCTGCTGAAATCGACCTTTCTGGCACATTTGGAGGAGACAGCTCGTCTGTAGGGAGAAGAGAGAGGAGTGCAAGGCTGGCAGCAAAGTAATGCTGAGGCACCTCCCAAAGAATCAGGAGCCCCAGCCTGACTTGGCTCACAAATTAATTAATTAATAATAATAATAATAATAATAATAATAATTTATTTATTTATTTATTTATTTATTTATACCTCGCCCATCTGGCTGGATTTCCCCAGCCACTCTGGGTGGCTTCCAACAAAATATTAAAATGCAAGAGTCCTTCAGATATTAAAAGCTTCCCTAAACAGGGCTGCCTTCAGATGTCTTCTAAAAGTCTGGTAGTTGTTGAACTGCACAGACTTCCGGTCGGCGCCAGCGTCTAATGGCTGCCTTTGCCTCGAGCTCCGAGGCAGGACTGCTCCGCGGGTTCGGGTCTGACCCGCTACGGCGAGCGGGGGACCCCTAGAATCACAGGCGCTGAAGCCTGTGGACAAGGAGATCCGGCGGGCACCTTTGCACCCCCCGGTATCGCGAAAGAGCCTTTTTAAAGGCTCCGGAGCGGCATCGGGAGTGAGTGCGGTGCTGAGGATCGCTACCCAGCCTGCGGAGTGAAGCCGCGTCGCCATTGACGGAGAGCGCCGATTCCTTCCTGAAACAACTGATTGACTACAAACCCCGTGAGTAAGAACTGAAAAGTAAAGGGGACTTTAAATTTAAGAAGATTTGGCTGAAAACGGGAAAGGCAAAAAATAAGGAAGTCTGCCTCCCGGAGCTGCATGATTAACGGAGCAATGAAAAGACTGAGCTGCATTTAAAGGGAAAGTTCTTTTAATTCTGAAAACTTGTTAAACCTGACATCGAAAGAGTCTCCCCCCCTGGAGCAGGAGAAGGGGGAGAGAAAAATTGAACTAACCTTGCCTGTAAAAGGATAGAGTTTTGAACGGGGGACCCTCCACTGTCGACAACTCTGGCCAGACTGCCGGAGCAGCAGTTACCTAGAGACTGAGCTGTCAAATGAGCTGTTAAAATAATACTGGTGGCTACAAAGTAAGACTTACTTGATACAAATTAATGGGATGGTGGTGGACAAGAATTGGGATATTTTAAATTGCTACAAAGTAAGGACTTTGGTTGAACTCTTGTATTTGGGACTCTCTGTTTCTTTGTTTCCCTGGCACACTGGTGTGGATACAATTTCTCCCTCTAGAGGACTCTAACTGCATTACGGTGGACAAAGGGGGATTTTCCACTTGCAGCTTTCCTGTGAGAACGACCTTGAGTTATGAGCAACCCACTGGATGAAATATCAACAAGAAGCAAGACAAAACAGGCTCAAAAGCAAACTCAAAAAAGAGGTTCTTTATCAGGAGCAGCAGCTGCACAGGAAAAAGGAACGACAGCATCAATGGATTCTATGACACAGGCTCTGCTCAGAATAAACCAATCTCTAGAAGTACTCACTAAGCAGTCTGCAGAGCTCACTAAGCAATCTACAGAGAACTCTAAGAAACTAACAGAACTGACAACAAGATTGGACCTCAACACAACGACAATATCATCTAATACAGACTCTATAAACCGATTAATTCAAGAAAGCACAGAGACACGGAAAATTGCGGAGAGCGCGAAGAGCACTGCCGAGGAAACTAGAGGAAAAGTGGTGCCCATTGTCAAGAAAGTACAAGAACATGATGCAGCTTTGGCCCTTTTGGAGCTGGAGAGGAAAAATAAGAATTTGAAACTACGACTGGTACCAGAGGAGGAACAGGACAAACTTGGGGAATTTCTCACAGACAAATTTCAAGAGTTCTGGAATGACGAGTTAGAAGGAGAGGAGGACGAATTTGCAATAATCACTGCCTTCCGGATTGGCAGGAAGCAAGGCAAAAAACCAAGAGATTGTTTAATCACTCTGAGATCAAAGGAAGAAAGAGACAAAATACTAAATCTACATTTCCAGAAGGCTTTGGTCATTAAAAACTCCCAAATACAGATCTTTAAGGACATACCCAAGCACTTTTTGGAGGTGAGAACACAATTTAAAGAATTGGTGGACTTACTTAAAAAGAACAACATCCCATTTAGGTGGGAATTTCCACAAGGGTTGTCCTTCATCTTTAAAGGGAAGAAATTCAAAATTAAAACATACCAGGACAAAGAACAATTCTTGGACAGAAACTTAGAGGATCTCCAGAAAGGAAACGTAGGTGAGAGAGACATACCAGACATACCAGATATTGCAAATCTATCATTCGGATTGAATCCAGCGCCGACTGAAGAGGAGCAGGAACTTGGTGCAGTTGGTGGTAAAGCTACCCAATAACAAAAATGTCTCTGCAACTTCTGAGTTGGAACTGCAATGGTCTGAACCATCCCCGAAAAAGGGGTCAAGTGTTTCACATATTGAAGAAAGAACAATTAGATATAATCTGCCTACAAGAAACCCACATTGCCAGGATAAACAGGAAGCTTTTAACAAACAGAAGATTAGGACTGGAATTTATTTCCTCAGATAAAGTCAAGAAAAGAGGAGTAGTGATTTATGTTAAGGAGAAATTTGAACCAAAAATGATTTTTAAAGATGAACAAGGAAGATATCTGGCAGTGGAAATTCAAATCCAAGGAGAAAAGATTCTGATTGTAGGAGTTTACGCACCTAATGAGGGGAAGGCCGAGTTCTTCAAGAAGTTGCATGAGACTTTAATGGACTTTCTGGACCTGAAAATTATAATGATGGGCGACATGAATGGAGTTGTTTCTACAAACATGGATAAGGCCCAAAGACAAGTAATATCTAAAGATGGGAGATTACCAAAGACTTTCTTTGAATTGACTGATACCCTGGACCTGATTGACATTTGGAGAACTAGGAACCCTCTGGAAAGGGAGGGGACTTTTTTCTCTGAGGCAAAAATGACATGGACTCGAATCGATCAAATATGGATTTCCAGTAATCTGGCATCAAGGATTAAAAAAATAGAAATCTGTCCAAAAACCTGTTCTGACCATAATCCAGTAAAGATGGAAATGAAACTGACAACAGCTGGAACCTTTAGATGGAGAATGAATGACGCTCTATTTGGAGATGAAGCATTTTGTAAAAAGGCCCAAAAGACGCTGAAAGATTACTTCGAGATAAATTTGAATTCGGATGTTGAAAAGAGGATAATTTGGGACGCAAGTAAAGCTGTGATGCGTGGCTTCCTAATACAACAAAATTCTATAAAAAAGAAAAAACAGAATGAGAAGAAAGAGAAAATTTGGAACCTAATAAAAGAAGGGGAGAAGAAACTTAGGTTTAAACCTAAGTCCCATGAGATTTTAAGAGAAATAAAGCTCTACCAAACACAATACATGGAACTGATGAATCAAGAGATAGAATGGAAAATAAAACAAATGAGGCAAAAGACGTTTGAATCAGCAGATAAATGTGGGAAGCTACTGTCGTGGCAGCTGAAAAAGAGACAAAAGTTGAATACTGTGATATCCCTCGAAGTAGATGGGAAACTTATCAACAAACCAAATGAGATAAGTAATTGCTTTCAAAGTTTTTTTAAGAAGCTGTATGCACAGGGGCCAAAAAATGAACAAGAGATAGAAGAATTCATTAAAAAATATGGATTGTCAAAAATTTCTGAAAGAAACCAAAGAATTCTAAATGAGGAAATCACAGAGCAAGAAATAGAGCGTGCCATTCAGGACATGCAACTGGGAAAATCACCAGGACCAGATGGTTTGACTGCAAGATACTACAAAGCATTGAAAGAATGGTTAATACAACCATTGAAAGAAGTTTGCAACCAAATTTTGGAGGGGAGAAAGGCTCCCGAATCGTGGAAAGAAGCATTTATTTCACTTATACCGAAGACAGAAACTGAGAAACATCAAGTTAAGAACTACCGCCCTATATCACTCCTGAATACGGATTATAAAATTTTTGCAGATATTTTGGCAAAAAGATTTAAGAAAGTTCTACTAGAGGAGATCCATAAGGATCAAACAGGCTTTCTCCCAGGAAGGCATATGGCAGATAATGTAAGGAATATTATCGATATCTTGGAACTGTTGGAGACTGATATAAACAGAAAAGCGGTGTTGATTTTTGTGGACGCAGAGAAAGCCTTTGATAACATTTGTTGGAGCTTTATGAAGAAAAATCTTCAAGGGATGGGGGTAGGCCGAAACTTTGAAAACGGTATAGGTGCAATATACTTTGAACAAAAAGCTAAACTAATTGTGAATGGGGTGATTATGGACGAGATTCCAATTGAGAAAGGGACACGACAGGGGTGCCCAATATCCCCTCTACTGTTTATAACAGTACTGGAGGTTTTGCTGAACATGATCAGAAGGGATCAGTTGGTTAAAGGAGTACAGGTCGGAACGAAACATTATAAGTTAAGAGCATTTGCAGACGATCTAGTGTTGACATTGCAAGAACCAGAAGCCAGCACAAAAAGAGTCTTAGAATTAATTGAAATATTTGGGCAAGTAGCAGGTTTCAAATTAAATAAATATAAGACAAAGGTGCTGGAGAAAAATTTGACTATGGTGGAAAAAGATAGTTTTCAAAGGGAAACTGGGCTGGAAATAGCAAAAAGGGTGAAATACCTGGGGGTGAACTTAACATCTAAAAATGTGAACCTATTTAAAGATAATTATGAGAAGTGTTGGTTGGAGGTGAAGAAAGATCTTGACATATGGTCTAGGCTGAGACTCTCCTTGTTAGGCCGAATTGCTGTTATCAAGATGAATGTACTGCCGAGAATGTTGTTTTTGTTTCAGACATTGCAAATTATAGATAAGACGGAATGTTTCAAGAAGTGGCAGAAAGATATATCTAAATTTGTCTGGCAGGGCAAAAAACCCAGAATAAAATTTAAGATCTTGACTGATGCAAAGGATAGGGGGGGTTTTGCCCTGCCGGACCTCAGACTCTACTATGAAGCAGCAGCTTTTTGCTGGTTGAAACAATGGCTACTTCTTGAGAATACAGATATCTTAGATCTAGAAGGTTACGATAACAACTTCGGTTGGCATGCATATCTATGGTATGACAAGGTAAAGGTTCATAGAAATTTCAAAAACCATATTGTCAGGAAAGCATTGTATAATGTATGGAATCGGTATAAAGATCTGTTGGAAAGTAAAACTCCCAGGTGGTTATCACCAGTGGAAGCCAAGGAGGTAAAAAAACTTAATATGGATTCAGTGTGGCCAAAATATTGTGAAATTATAGAATACGATGGTGAAAAGTTGAAACTAAAGAGCTTTGAGAAGTTAAAGCCTAAAGTCCGAGATTGGTTACATTACCACCAGATTAACGAGACTTTTAAGCAGGACAGGAAACTAGGATTCCAGAAGGAGAGGTCAAAATTAGAAACAGAACTGCTAGAACCCAATACTAAGAATCTGTCTAGAATGTATAATCTGCTGCTAAAATGGAACACACAGGATGAAACAGTGAAATCAGCTATGATTAAGTGGGCACAAGATATTGGACATGATATTATGTTTGCGGACTGGGAACAGTTATGGACCACAGGCATTAAATTTACGGCATGTAGTGCCTTAAAAGAGAACATAATGAAAATGATCTATAGGTGGTACATGACCCCAGTTAAACTTGCAAAGATATATCACCTGCCCAATAACAACTGTTGGAAATGTAATGAATGTGAAGGAACCTTTTATCATCTTTGGTGGACCTGCCCGAAGGTTAAGACTTACTGGGAAATGATCTATAATGAAATTAAGAAAATCCTTAAGTGGACATTTGTTAAGAAACCGGAGGCCTTTCTTTTGGGCATGGTCGGCCAAATGATTCCAAAGAAAGATAGAACCTTTTTTATGTATGCAACCACAGCAGCAAGAATTCTTCTGGCAAAGTATTGGAAGACTAAAGAACTACCTACTCTGGAAGAATGGCAGACCAAGGTGATTGAATTCATGGGACTGGCAGAGATGACCGGCAGAATTCGTGACCAGAGGAGAGAGACAGTGGAGGAGGACTGGAAAAAATTTAAAGTTTATCTTAAAAATTGTTGTAAAATTGTGGAATGTTGAGATGTCGAGGGATATGATCTAGAGAATTACAGCTGTTAAAATTGAAATTAAGAAAATTCTTAAAGGGAATTAAATACAAAATTGAATGATGGATTGCTAGAAAAAAAGGATCTTAAAATAAGAATGCAGTGAAGGAGAGGTATGGGGAAGTCGTGTTTTGTTTGTTTGTATTTTGTTTATGTTTATGTTTATGTTAATGTTGTAAAATCAATAAAAATTATTATAAAAAAAAAAAAAAAAAAGTCTGGTAGTTGTTTTTTCCTTTGACATCTGGTGGGAGGACGTTCCACAGGGCGGGTGCCACTACTGAGAAGGCCCGCTGCCTCGTTCCCTGGTTCCCTGCCTTACCTATCACCACTGGGCTCCTGGATTTCCTCCTACTGGGCGTCTTCAGAAAGGGTTCCTGAAGCAAGGCAGCAGCAGTCGCCCGCTTGTCCGGATCAGCTTCAAAACAACTCAGGATAAAAGCCTTGGCTTCATCCGACATGGAATCGGGCACCTCGGGGTGGATCTTGAACATGCCCACCTGAGAAAAGGCAAAGGACTGGCAATAGTATACACAGTGCACCACCTGAAAACATGGGTCTTGTTGTCCATTTATGGTGGGAATCAACAGGCAGGGTACTCAGCTTCTGTCGGTTTTTAAGACATGAGGAAGATGTTTTATTACACCAAGTCAGGCTGTTGATCCATCCAGCTCAGTATTGGCTGCACAGACTGGCAGTGGCTCTCCAGGGTTCCCGGCCTATTCGAAAATCCCAGGGATTCAACCAGGGCCCTTCTGCATGTGAAGCACAACATGCTCCACCTCTGAGCTACAGGCCTTCCTCTTTATGAAAAGACACTAAGTCAAGGGCAGAGCCCTTGGTTTGTCAGCAGTGCTGGGTCACAGGCTGTTTATGGAACTATCCTGGTCCTCAAAACTCAGGCTGAATGATGGAGGCTGCTGTATTCTGACTGCTAGCCCATCTACAAAGCTAAGCAGGGTCCGGTATGGTTTCCAATTGGCTGGGGGACCATGTGCTGAGATTCCTGCATTGCAGGGGGTTGAACTACATGGCTCTCGGGGTCCCTTCCAATTCTACAACTCTATGATTATATGCAGCGTCTAAATGGTGCAAAAATATCTAATGGAACCTAAACCCTAAAGGACTACACTACTTGCATTCACAAATACACCAGACTTGATGTAACAGTCCCAAAGGCTGGTGCAACTAGCCAACTAGTTGGCCTGCTCTGCTGGTCTTCCACAAAGCTCCGAGCAACCCAGGAATACCCAGCCCTAGGATCATCTGAAAGGAGTCTGCTGAGAGGGCTGGGGAGCTGATGATGACCTGCCCCCTCAGGTCTTCCATCAATCCTCTCTCCCTTTTTGGTATCCTGGCTGCAGTTAGAAGGAAAGGTGAGAAGGAATGCCATGCTGCTGAGAAAAGGGAAATTCCCCTAGAATCAGAGCTGCTTTGGGGCTGGGCAGCAAGTGAACCAGGGAAAAGATTGTCCAGGCCACTTGGACTACCCATTCTCATTTACTTCTTCCTGCCTAGTTGAGCAAGTGGGCAGAGACTGTTAGAATTCCTGTTCCATGATTGCAGTCATGGGATTTTTGTCTATCACATGACGGTATATGTTTTGATTCCACAGTGTGGGAAGTGATGGAGACAGGATGTCTGTGTTACTGTGTTCCGTGAAGTGGGACTATTGTCTTTTGTTCTTTTTCTCTTTGCTGTCTGATGCTAGAGAGAGAGGGAGCCATGTTGCAGTGCTCTGTGTGTGTTTATATGTAAATAAAGTAGATTAGCCAAAATGCTGAGTTGCTGAGATGTGTTATGCATGATACGCAAACTCTGCAGATCCCCAAGTGTGCCGGTGTCAGTTGGCATCGGTCGCTGTGATGTTCAGGCTGAAGAAAGCTCCTGAAGCTCCTGAACGAAAGACCAGGAGGGAGAGAACATGCCAGTCGGGCATGTGCCTCTGCCAGGGTCCTACTTGAGTGTAGGCTGAGCTCCTGACAGAGACAACTCCTGCAAGGATCCCCTCCTCCCCGCAGGAAAACTGCCAAGTGTTCTTCCCAGCTGTGCAGAAGGGTGCAAATCCTAGCCTCACCTTGAACATGGCGGCCTGCGGGCTGCCCAGCTCAAAGAAAGGGGGCTTGCCTGTCGCCATCTCAATGATGGTGCAGCCCATGGACCAGATGTCAGCTGGCTTGCCATAGCCACGGGGTCCCTGATCAATGACCTCTGGGGCCATGTACTGCAAGGTGCCTGAGGAAGGAAGAGAGAAACCAAGAAGGAAGAAGTCATGGGAGCCACATCCCAATGCCTGAGAGCCCAGATGAGTCGGCTCTCTTCCCCAAACGACGCAGAGCTCCGCACACACCCTTACCTGTGAATGTCTCTGTACTAGGGCTGATCCCCGCCAGCCTCTTGGATGTGCCAAAGTCTGAAATTTTCAACACTCCACTGTACGTGTTGATCAGGACGTTATCACCCTGTTTATCCAAGAAAAGCCAAGTCACTGCTTTGGAGATCAACAAGGCACTCAAGTTTTGAGGGCTTCTTCCAAGTGCAAACAGGCCTGGCACCAGTGTCTTGGCATCCTTGGACGGCTGCAAAGGTCTAGGGACTATGAAGGCCTTGCTGATTATGTCTGCCCTAGACATGCACCTCAGGCAATTCCCTGCACAGCCTACGAGCGCCAGATGGCTAGATCCAGCCAGCTTTTTAATTTCCTACACTGCCTCTGAGTGAGCATCGCTCTGTGGCATGGAGGGAACTGTACATGGCAACCAGAGCCAGCTGCCCAATGCTGTTTAAGGCACTGCCTTAGCAACCAGGGAAGCCAGTCAGGGATCACCAAAAGAAGAGGGGGCTCAACGGAAGACACTTTACCCAGAGCCTCTTCAGTCCTGGACTGGGAACAGTGAAAAAAGGAGTGGCAGGGCCAAAAAATCCCCCCCCCCCTTCCACAAAAACAAAACCCCAAGGACTGTTGCTTAGAAATTCAACTGTAGTATTAACTTCATCATCAATTTATTATGATCCACAGACCAAGAATGCGGCAAAAATAAAGCCATACAATGCTCCATAATCTTAAGCATAGAGCAAAACAAAAAGCAATGTATTATCTAAATGCCACCAGCTCAAGTATACATATTGACAGGATAACAAATGTCTTAAATAGCTCCCAAATATATTTCCAACTTCAGGTGGTTAATTGCCTTCTTGTTCTCACTGTTCCTGATAAAGAAAATCTGGCCATTACTAATGACACATGCAGGGTTTTATCTCTCAGTAAATATTTAACATAAAATTTAGCTGACCTTCCTGGTTTGGCCAATAAAGGGGCAATCATCTGCTGATGAGCGCCAGCATAAAAATTATAAAAACAAAACAATATTTTCCACAGATGTTCCAGCTCCTGGTTATTACAAGGACAAACCCTCGAGGAACCCCAGCCTTCTCCTCCCCAGAGCAACCGAGAAAGGCATCACATTAAATCTGGCCAGAGCAAAAGCTGTGCGATAATTAACTGCATGCAAATTCCTAAAGCAAGCAGCTAGCTGAAAATCATTAAGGATCGTCTTTAAGAAATGCCTAAGGAGCAAGGCAGGTAGGCTGTGCGTGAGCTAGCCAAAATGTCCTGAAAAGAAATATCCCATGTAGTCTTTGTTTTACCAAAGCTAATGCAGAGTCAAAACCCAAATGAAGGAGGAAAAGGAAAGCTGCGTGAAAAGACCTGCTTGATCCCTGCAAGGTCTGGCAATGCCACACAGAGATCTAGCACCAACAACATGTCTACACCTGGCAGCCCAAGCTGAGGTGGCTCTCACCTTGATGTCCCTGTGGACGATCTGGTTGTCGTGCAGGTAGCGCAGCCCCTCTAGGATTTGCTTGGTGTAGAAAACGATGGTGGGCTCGTTGTCTTTCAGGGGGCCCCACATGGAGCGCAGAAGAGAGGAAAGGCTTCCTGGATTTTTGGGGTGGGGAGACAAGGACATGGAGCATTATAGAGGCTGTTTTCTTATACAGGGATTAGACAAATGCACGGAGCACAAGGCTATCAACGGCTACTAGTCATGTCCACTGCAGTCCTTGCATCAGTAACCTCAAGGGTGAATTACTGCAGTGCTCTCTGCAGCAAACCTAAACCCTAATATCGTAGCTCAGTCACTGAGGTAAGGGGCATCGTCAGTCATTCCCTGAGCTAGTGAGGCTCAGCTGACAGCAACAAGAAACTGAGCTTTTAGTGTCATCGGCCCAGTCGCGTGTGGCCAACTGAGATTCAGCTTCTCTTTTAAGCTTTGAACACCTCTTGTGACAACCTTCCCGTGATGCTCTGCTGATGCCAACAATTAAGAAAGCATCTTTATTGGTGGTCTCTAGTGTTTTTTTAAAATTTTACATGTTTTTTATTGCACATTGCATATTTACTGCATATACAGTGGTACCTCGGGTTACAGACACTTCAGGTTACAGAATCCGCTAACCCAGAAATAGTACCTCGGGTTAAGAACTTTGCTTCAGGATGAGAACAGAAATCGTGCGGCAGTGGTGTGGTGGCAGCAGGAGGCCCCATTAGCTAAAGTGGTACCTCAGGTTACGAACAGTTTCAGGTTAAGAGCGGACCTCCAGAACGAATTAAGTTTTTAACCTGAGGAACCACTGTAGCGAGATGAGCGCCGCAACCCCAGAGTCGGTCACGACTGGACCTAATGGTCAGGGATCCCTTTACCTTTACCTTTTTACCACTGTACTTACCCCCAGGTACCTCCTCCATGAAGATCTTGAGGAAGCCATCTTGACTGACAGAGCCCAAATAGCGAACAATGTTCTTGTGTCTCAGGCGCTTGTGGAGAGCAATCTCCTCATGAAGGGGCTGTGAGTATCTGAAGCGCAAGTGTGGCATGTATGAATGACAGATGAACACACAACTCTCTCAGAGGAAGCAGCCAGGGGATGCCATGCCCCATGCTGAGCATATTCCTGCTAAGTAGGATAGCCATGTGTCCTACTTTAGAGAGGACGGTCCTCTCTTTGAAGGGCTCTCCAGTCAAAGTCCGATTTAAAGACAAAGAACCCTCAGAAGGGAGAGCAGCAGCAGCAGGGTCTTTGAAGCTGCCCATAACCTATTAATTGGGAGCTAAGTGAATCACAGGCTATTATTAATAATAATATTAATGATGATAACTGATGACAGTAGCTCCTGAGAAGATTGAGTAGGCACGAAGGTCATCTGGTCACAGTCTTCCCTAATATGCACTGGATTTTTGTTTAAATTACAATCATTATTCCCAAATTTGCGTCTACACATAACAATTAACATATTCGGGTTTTGTGCAAATCTTTTTTGGTGATGCGTAAGTGGGAATCTGATTGCAAAGACACCCCAGAGTTCTTGCAACATGAAGGAAGCCCCAGATTCCCACAGCGTGGTCTGGCCATTCTAAGGATAGGGGAAGGAAATTGTTGGGTACACATTTTAGCATAAACATACCAAATTCACACTTCCTGGACAAATGCACAAACTGAAAGACAGCTCATCTTTGAAATTTGAACTCCTCCCTAATTTTGTGATACAGCACTCCAACAAAAAATGTGCACAAAAATGTGTATATCCATGAAAACAATGTACAAAAAATGCTTTGTACTAGGGAAAATTGCTTGCAAAAGCATAGGCAAGACGGCATACAAGAATGGCTATATCTGGAGAAATGCACGCAAAAATTAGTATGACTGTTAATGGCCTAATTAAAAGAGGGGAAAATACACACAAGTGCAGAAGTGTGATGAACTGAGCTTAAGACTAAAGAAACAAGAAGCCAAAATTGACAATATTAGTAATTCCTTCCCTGCTTTTCGCAACTCTTACCTGCTGTCACGCTCTGGGATCTCCTTAATGGCGATGCGCACCTGATTGCTGAGGTCCCGGCCAGCGTAGACCACCCCATAGGTGCCTTTACCTAGAATCACCCTGTCGCCTGCTTCCGTGCGTTCGTAGTCATACTGTGCAAGTCAAAGAACACACACAGAGTTATGGAACTTAAAAGGCCCGTTTGGCGAAATCTCTATGCGCAGCACCCTGTCTTGGCCTGTTCACCACTGGGCTTGGCCATTTTCCACATCCGCCTTCACAGCCATCGTTCGACAGGCCCCGACAAAAGTTCCCAGTTCCTGAAACCACGGAGCGTCCTCTTCCGCCAGCTCACCTCGAGTTCCTCCAGGGAGCTGCAGCTATTCACTTCCTCACCCATCTCTGCCATGAAGGAGCGGACCAGTTCGCAAAACCTAATGTAAAAGAGCAGAAGGGGAAGCACTTGGGCAAAAAAAATGAGAGGCACAAATACAAGATGGGTGACACCTGGCTTGAGAGCAGTACATGTGAAAAGGATCTAGGAGTCTTGGTTGACCACAAACTTGACATGAGCCAACAGTGTGATGCGGCAGCTAAAAAAGCCAATGCAATTCTGGGCTGCATCAATAGGAGTATAGCATCTAGATCAAGGGAAGTAATAGTGCCACTGTATTCTGCTCTGGTCAGACCTCACCTGGAGTACTGTGTCCAGTTCTGGGCACCACAGTTCAAGAAGGACACTGACAAACTGGAACGTGTCCAGAGGAGGGCAACCAAAATGGTCAAAGGCCTGGAAACGATGCCTTATGAGGAACGGCTAAGGGAGCTGGGCATGTTTAGCCTGGAGAAGAGGAGGTTAAGGGGTGATATGATAGCCATGTTCAAATATATAAAAGGATGTCATATAGAGGAGGGAGAAAGGTTGTTTTCTGCTGCTCCAGAGAAGCGGACACGGAGCAATGGATCCAAACTACAAGAAAGAAGATTCCACCTAAACATTAGGAAGAACTTCCTGACAGTAAGAGCTGTTCGACAGTAGAATTTGCTGCCAAGGAGTTTGGTGGAGTCTCCTTCTTTGGAGGTCTTTAAGCAGAGGCTTGACAACCATATGTCAGGAGTGCTCTGATGGTGTTTCCTGCTTGGCAGGGGGTTGGACTCGATGGCCCTTGTGGTCTCTTCCAACTCTATGATTCTAAGAGAATGGACACCAGCGCAAAGAACCATCCTGCTATCATTGGGTTCAGAATCAAAGGCTAAAAGCCCAGACTAGATGGGTTGAAAATCTAGAAGAACTATGCAAACGGAGAAGGGAGAGGGGACTAAGAACTAAACCCGAAGTTATTGCAGCTTAATTTGGAAGGAAAGGGGGAAAGGGGCCCCAAATCACTCAGGATGGGGCAGGCGAGTGGAAGCCAAGCAGGGAACACACTCTATCTCCCGAGATCCTTCTAGCAGCTACTGTTACTATTTTAATTTGTTTATGCAAACTCTGGGAGAAACACTATGTACAGTGGTACCTCGGGTTATAAACTTAATTTGTTCTGAGGGTCTGTCCTTAATCCGAAACCATTCTTAACCTGAGGTGCGCTTTCGCTAATGAGGCCTCCCGCCGGCGGCGCACGATTTCCATTCTCATCCTGAGGCAAAGTTCTCAACCCAAGGTACTACTTCCGGGTTAGCGGAGTTTGTAACCTGAAGTGTTTGTAACCCGATGTACCACTGTGATAGTAAAACATCATTCCAGGGGGGGGGTTAGGGAGGGGGGGGGAATGACAGCCACCAGTTGCCAGACAGAGCTATAAGAACACAGTTGCCCACCACCATTTCAGTTGAAATGCATTCTCCACCCACCCATTTTGTCACCTGCAAATTGAGTAGTAAAGTGGGGGGGGGGGGGCAGTTTGGCTCAACTCTAAAAAAAAAGGAAAATTAAAAGAAAACCTTGAAATTTAGAACAGGAACAGGAATTCTAGTGCTTCAGATTTTCATTTCCTTATTCCATGCAAACTCTGTGGATGTGAAACTATACTGGCAGCCATTTATTCATGCTGAAACTCTTAACTCCACACCTTGAGCCAGCAGTTTTCATGTTTGGGCATGCGAGGGAAGGTGGTGATTACAAGTTTAAAATTACTTCCCTCTGAGCATCAACAGGGTTTACCTCCAATTCAATTTCTTTAGAGCTGAGGGGGTAGAAATCAGATTTAAGAACCCGAACTCCTTTTTATTTACTTTGCCTTCCCTGACCCTCGTTGACTTTAATTTTTACAAACACGTTTTCAGAACCCACACTGCAGCTGCAGGCCTGGGGAGCAGGCAGTGGAGATCCAAGCATCATGTGTCTCCATGGTTGCACATGATGAAGAAGAAAGGCCATCAATGGTACCCTGTTTCTTGAGTCTGCAATATAACCCCTGGGAAACACTCTGTCTAGAACAGCATCCTGCAGGAGACACTCCCTTTCCCCAAGTGGGGAATGTGGTTGGGTTGTGGTTGTTTTTAATTGTCCCTCTTCCAAAGGTTGTGGGTTGTCCCTCTGCTGCCCATTCATGTCCCCCCACTCACCAGCGGCAATGGTACTGGGTAGGGAAGTACAGCTGGAAGTCTTCCGCTGTGTGCAGCACGTAGAGGAAGCAGCACCGCTCATCGCACTTGGAGATACTGGCAAGAAAAAAAGATGGGAGTGGGAGGAGGACTCCAGCAAGTCTCCTTTCCTTATCAGCACAAGCCTGTGTCTTGCTTTAAAACCTGCCTCTCTCCGTGTCCCACCATCCCAAGTTGCTCACATCAGCCTCAGGGGCTTACCAGCCACAGGCCAGGTCCCATTCTCCTTGAGATGCTAGCTTTCTAGGTGTGATGATGTTTTATTTATTTATATTTGCATGGAGGAGCATTGACACGTAAGCTACAGTGGAAGAAGAATGTAGTTCCGACTGCATTTTAAGGGCAAACTGACCTAACTCACCAATCCCAGACTTCAGTGTAGATTGGAACGCACTTAATCTTGGGGGTGGGCTGTGACTCACGTCATAAAACAGATGCTTGGAATGCAGAAGGTCCCAAGTTCAATCCCTGGCATCTCCAGGTAGGGCTGGGAAAGTTTTGTACCTGAAACTCTGGAGTGCTTCTGCCAGTCAGTGTAGACAACACAGAACTGGATGGAGCCAGGGGCTGACTCCACATAAGGCAGCTTCCTGCATTTCTCTCAGTCAAATTACACACTTCTCCAAATTTTGCAGTGCTTTTTCTTTTTACAGAAAATGCACAAAAATGTGTACTGTGATTTCATAAAAAGGCAGTTTCTCATGTGCCTTCTCTGCCCAGTGCTCTCTACTGCGAGTGCCACCTGGCTAGCTCTGTTTTCTTAGGAGAAGGGCTGTACATCAACAGTCTATTGGCTTTGCATGCCAACTCTTGTGGGTTAATCTCCGGTGTCTCTCAAGAGGGCTGGGGAAGACTTCTGCCTGAAATTGTAGTGACCATCAGCCACCCAGTGCACTAGGAGTAGCCAATGCGGTGCCCTCCAGATGTTGCTGAACTACAGCTCCCATCATTCCTGACCATGGACCATGCTGGCTGGAGGTGATGGGAATTGGAGTCCACCATGGAAGGCACCATGATGGATACCCCAGGTATAGGCAATAGTGTGCTAAATGCACCAATGGTCTTTCTTGACAGTGTCCTATTTAAATCAGCCCTTTATTTCAGGGTCTTGAGAACTAGAGCTTTCTTTTTTTTAGGGGAAGAACTGTAAGTCAGTGATGTATCTCAAGGAAGGACTGGGAAAGGCCCTGAAACCACAGCGAGTTACTGTTTGTTAATGTAGCCAATACTAAGCAATGTGGCTTATTTCTCTGACCTGGTATAAAGGCTGCTTCTTATCTTAAGCACTAGCCTAGCCTTAAAGACAAAGGAATTCAAACTATTTGTTTTATATATATAAAAAAAATCATCACCTGATTCCACGGATGGAAGATGTTGGGAATGTCCACTTGGAAATCCCTTCCTGTAAAGAGACCCAAAAGGTGAAAGAAACATACAAATGCCCTGAGTAGGGAAATACAGGAAATTGAGACACACACCCGGAGGGATAAACAGCCATGAAGATTTATAACGCATAAAGACTGGAAATCTAAATAGAATGAAAGCAATTACATGAACTTTTGTTACTTTTTATTAAAAAATTTTGTGTTTGTATTTTTTTGTAATTATAAGGGTTTTTTAAAAGTTCTATTTTAAATTGTTGTAACTTGTTTTGCAACCTTAGGGTGAAGGGCGGGTAATAAATTTTTAAAAAAATTAAATCAGAAAAAATACTGACCCAGGACACCATTCTGGACCTACCTCTTCTGGAGAGCCAATGTGGCTCAGCGTCACCGATTTCTGCCCTTCTTGACTGCAGACACTGAGCTGAGATGGCTGCAACACTCTGGCCAACTCCAGAATCAAGACCTGTTGGAACAGGTGGCGAGTTAGATTGCTAGTTAACTTACATGCCGCTTCTTATTTCAGCAAAAATCTCAAAGCGGCTGACATATGTCATAGTGAGCATAGACTTAAGAGAAGACTGCACACATAACCTCTCTGCTAGTTGCTCTTTGATCTGCACTGCTTGCCCATTTGCTACGGGACCAGTCTCCAGGTGTTACTATTAGTATATGAGGCCCTCAACGGCTTGAGACCAGTCTACCTGCAGGATCGCCTTAACCCCACATGTGCCCATTTGACTGCTTTGATCTGCAGAACTGTCACTGAAATGAGCACAGTGAAGGTGCCTGCCTGATGGGAGGAAGTTCCAAAATCTGGGTGCTTCCTTACAAATATGGAATGAGTATTATGTGGTACCTGCAACAGTGTTGGTTCATCAGGGCAGCCAAGGCTGACTCAGTCCTGTGGTCAGGTGTGAGCACAGCTAACTGGCTGTTTCATCTTATGGGATATAGTGATGATATTCTCAGATGTGGTGCCTGGGTCTACAACTGGAGGCCAGAAGGAAAAGGTGTGTGGGGTGTGTGGGTGTGTTTGTGTTCATACACACCATACATTTGCAGCATATCTCCCCACCCTGCCAAGAATCATGGGAGCTGCAGTTTGCGAAGGTTGCTGGGAATTATAGCTCAGTGAGGGGTGAACTACAGTTCCCAGAACTTTGGGAGAAAAATGCGCTGCAAATGTATGGTGTGTATGCAGCCTGTTGTGTGTCGAGATTATAAATGACTGCAGAGGAAAAATGGCTTGAGAAAGGTAGCTCGGCATGTTCCAGAGTTTCTTGGTGCAAGCTGAGAGGGCTGCATTGGTGTTGCTCCAGGATCAGTTTTTGCACGGCAAAAAATCAACCTGCAATGTTTTGCAAGCCGCCAATCTGCAAGGTAAACAGGCCCCTGTCTCAAGGAAACTACAATCCAAATTTCCACAATGGAGGGAGATGAGAGAAGGAAGGGTTGGGAGAGACTAAAGTTCACAAATTTGAGCAGAAGTAGATAATTTGGCTTTGTTTCACTTAGAGGTAAGAACTAGGAGTTATCCCAAAGGCTTCTCCCAAGGAGAAGATTTGCGGAGGGGAATTAAAGGGAGAGAGAAGCATCTGCACAATTTTATCTTGCCCCGCAAATCTGTCAGCACATGAATTTCACACAAACAGAGAGAGGGTGGGGGGGAGAGAGAGACTGTCCAATCCTCTCTCCAACCCAGCTATGCAAAGCTTGCCCTGAATTTTATATAGCTTAAGGGAGGAAATATGAAAGAGCACCTTAGGCAAGAAAGGCTTTGCTACAACAGAAGAGGAAATTTCCTAAGAATCTCATTCTGCAACTCTGCTGAAACTGACAGATGAGCAAGGCAAAGTTTTGTATGCATAAGGTCACAGCACTGATATGGCCATCAAAATGCCATTTCGTCCAGATTCAAACTTTCTGGGCAAAATCGGATAAATTAAAAAAGCCTCTTGCTGATGGCCAGCTTGCAATTTCTGAACGACTCGTTTACAATGTTAAGTCACTATTTTAGAAGCACCCAATATCTCAGGCAAAAGGGCTGGAAAACCCTCTAAGACCTTGGAGAGTTGCAGAACAGAAAATCATGGGGGAAATGGTTTGATGCCATGTATATGACCTTTTATGCAGACTGGACTATGCCACTTCAGACAGCAGGTTGGGCATAGCCTTTTTGATGGCTACCCCATACAAAAATGAAACAGAACACACCCTCCATAAACAAAGAACTAGCATATTAGTTATGCTAGCTCACGCCTCATCTTGATGTGCTCATTTTCTAAGCCACAGTTTGAAATGGCAAAGTCCATTTTACCCCCGGAGTGCTCTGCCACCCCCAGAACCACTTGATTCTGCTGCTACTGCCTCTAGTAGGATGGAAAGCAACAGATGCCACAGTAGTGTAGCAAAGGAGCAGGCAGGAGGAAAAGCTGGTAGTTCAGTAGCGGTTTTGCCAATGCACCAACGTTCATTGCCTCCTTACCAGACACTCCTCTGTGGAGACAAAGGGCTGGCAGGAATCCATCAAGAAGCCCAGCCAGAAATCAACCAGCTCCTGTTTAGGTGACCAGGTGTCGGGGACAGTGTTGAAATGACTATAGATTACATAAGTCTCCTTGATAGATGTCAAGAACCTGAACCAATAATTGGGCAGGGGGCAGAAGAGAACAGAGTTAAAAAAGAGAAAGAAGCACACACTTCATACAGACCCACACAGTCTGCAAAGGATGAAGTAAGTTAAAGTTTCCATCCGATGCAAGTGGTCTGTGTCACGTATTATTATTATTTCCTACATTTATAGACTACCTTTTCAGTCAAGGCAGTGTACATGGTTCTTCCCTTCCTCGTTTAATCGCCACAACAACCCTGACTGGTCCAAGGTAAGCCAGTGAGTTCCATGGCTGAGCAGAGGTTCAAAATCTGTTGTCCCACCACACTGAACAAGGAGGAAATCACTTCCTCTTCAGAAACCTGCCCTCTCCCAGCACCCACTTCGAGACTCACATCTCCCGATGGGTTGTCAGCTAGTTAGTCTTCCATGCGCCCCCACCCCGTTCCCACGAGGACACAAAGTTCCCACCACGCACCAAACTGGAGCGTTGAGCTTGTAAAGTTTCTCCGAGGCCTGGATGATTTTGTCCAAGTCGCCGGTCAGGATACTGGCGCCCAGGTAAAAACCCACATCCCAGTAATGTTGCATCTTTTCCAAGCATCCCTTCCTGCCCAGGACACAGCTCACCTTCATACCTAAGGAAGGAAGGAAGGACCAGAAGCAAGGGAGATTTTTCTAAACTGCAACAGGTATGTTTCAGGGTGGGGGGAGGGGGAGGGCAGTGGCAGGGATTTCTGAGGGGAATTTGCAAAATGGTCATGACGTTCTGGCTAAACCAGGGGTTACCATTCTATTGGCTAAAACATAACACATATTTCAAGCCTCATTTCAGCAGGGAGAAGAGGCAGAGGGAAAGGGGCCCTGAAAGCATCTTACCACTTTGAACAGTCACAGCTTCCCACAAAGCATTCTGGGAAAGCACTACTCCCCACATGGAGCGACAATTCCCAGAGTTCCCTGGGAGTAGGGATTGGTTGTTTAACCACTCTGGGAATGGTAGCTCTGTGAGGGAAACAGGGCACTCCTAACACCTCTCAGCACCCTTAACAAACGACAGCTCCCAGGATTTTTTTTGGAGAAGCCACCACTGTTTAAAGTAGTACGATAACTGCATTAAATATATGGTGCAGATGGGTCGATAATTGCTCTTTTCATATGATCCCGCCCACCACCCAGCCAATATTCCCTATCACAAAACATTCATTGAATTAGACACTTAACACTATCGCTTGGAAATGAATCAACCAGATTTTGTGTTTTTTTAGAGAGAGAGAGAGAGAGAGAGAGAGAGAGAGAGAGAGAGAGAGAAAATGAATAATAAAGAACACTGCCAATATCTTGGTTTTAGATCAGAACAATGATTCACACATCCGGCTACCCTTACGAGACGCAGGTGGGAACAAGCAGCCCCGCACCTAACTGCCGAAGTTGCATGGAGGTGTCGAACTTGTGTCCAGCAGCGATGAGGAAGACAACGGAGTTAATCCCAGCATGGAGGCTCGGGTCTGTTAAAAAGGCCTTGTGATACCTGAGGAATCAGAAGCACAAGGAAATGACCTGAAAACTAACTAGGAAGGCTGCAATTCGGACTCAGCAAATAAGCCAAATGGGTGAAAAGAAAGAGAGGACAGGTTGCTTGCACCTTCAGTCACGTCTAGAAGTAGGAGTTTCACCTGGCCACCCTACCACCACCAAGCCATCCCATAAGCAATGAGCATTTAAAAGAGATTTCCACGCCTGCAGCCATAGTTTAAAGCAGAAGTGCAAGTTCAGCCAAGATCCCTTTCCATTCCTCACCAGTAAAAGGCCTGGTCTCTCTTTTCGGCATCAGTGAAGCCAGAATCAATGAACATGTCCTTATAGATGCGGCCGCACATGCAGTACAGGTCAGGCGCTGCCCGTTCAGGCTTCTCCACCAGGGGCAGGATAACAGAGAGAGCCTTCTCCCGATCGCCAGGCTGGTTCCGCCTGCAAATGCATATCACACACAGCGTCAGAAGGCCCAATGCTGGGGCAAGAGCAGCCATGGTGCAGGAAGAACACCATCTTTGCCCACCTGCTACTGTGTTAGGACCTTAGTGTTGGGATCCACAGGGATGCCCATCACTGAGGAGGGCTGATGGCCCAAGCAAGGGGAGATCAGAATTTCCTGGTTACGAAGGCACAAAGACTTTGGAGTCCAAGGTATGGGTTTAGCACCATGCTGCAGAGGCCAAACATCCAGGTTGTCTCAGCATAGTCATTGACTAGAGACCCTGCCCACTGGGTGCTGCCTTCTGGGTACTTAAAGGGCCACTGTCTTCTGCTACATCCATTGGTCCCATCAAGATAATGGGCGTTCCAGCTGTGGGGATCCCTCCTCCATGCCCTCTGGATTCGCTGAGGAGTCTGCAAACCAGCCATGAGAGTCCATTGGCAGAGGTGTGTCCTCAGGGCTCAGGGGAAGCTCTGGCATCTGCAGACACCCATGGGATAGACCAGGGAGTGGATCCATCTCCTCTTCAGAGCTCCCGTTGCCAGAAGACACCTCTTAAGTGTACCAATGTCCGTGGGCATCAGGGAAGCAGAGGGTAGGGAGGCCTAACAGGGCTGAGAACTGAGGCCCATCCTTACCTGACAATGTTCCTCACCTGTCAAGGGCAAAGGCATAGTGAAAGCAGATGTTGTGCTGCTCGGCGACATTGCAAGTCGGCAGTGCCTGTAAGGTCTCCACTAGGGTGATGATGCCATTACAATCCTGAAGAAGACAAAGTGAAGCCGCAATAGGCAGACGCGCACACACAGCCTTCAACTAAACCCAAACTCAGTTCAGCCCCAAATACACATGGCTTCTACTCTAGGAACCTGCCATGAAACACCACAGACCAGGATGTGTAAGGGGGGGGGGGATGTTCAGGTGCTCAGTGGTGGGGCATCTATCCATGGGTGTTGAATGCCAGCATGGCACTGATGCGCATTGCTGGTGTTGACCACTGCAATGGAAGTACTGGGTTGGCGGGGGTCAAGTCTGCCCTGGGGAACAGACGTCAAAACATTCTGCTTGCTGCCACTGACGGCATTTGGGCTGCATTCATGCACATTAACTGGCCACGGCATGAGAGTCGAGGGGCCCCGTGGATCAGCTCACCTGTGCGTCACGGTAGGACAAAATAAAGTTCATGACAATATCAAGGCTGAGGCATTCGACACTGTCCAGTCGCTGCTGGATACTGGTCAGCTCACGGCTCAGCTGCTCCCCGCTGTACCTTTCGCGAGCCCTGCGGATGTCCCTTCGGATCATCTCCCGAAAGTAGCCGCTGGAGAAAACAAGAAGCTTTCATTTACTCTGAGGAAAGGATAGTGCCCCTTGGCTTACCCCAAGGGGGAAGGCACGTTTACCCAGGGCCAGTGCTATATATATCAGAAGTGGGGGATCTGGGGGCCAAATGCAGCCCCCGAGGCCTCTCCCTCTGGCCCTCAAAACTCTCCCCAGGTCATGCCCCTCACTGGCCCTTCTCCACAGAGCACATGTTTTTGCCTAGCTGAAAAGCCGTCCTTGCTCTCTCTAATCACACCTCCTGCTTATCTGGGTGGAGAACAGAGGCTGGTGTTTGTGTGCATGTAGAAACTGCCTTCTGTATAAAGGTAATATTTACATACATTGCTCCACCCACTTTTGCCTCTGGCCCCACCCACCACTGGTATGTGGCATCCAGAATGTTGCCTTGAAGGGAATGCAGTTCTGGGGTTGGAAAGGGCTCCCCATCCCCACTATATACTAACAGGAAACTCATTCTCACAGTGTCCTTTCCATGCAGCCAAAACAGGACCATCTATGCACAAGAGGGAGGCATCAGTAGGCTTGAGGTATCCCCAAAACCTTTAGCGGGGGGGATGGCCTAAGCGGTGGAGGTGGGAGGAGGACCCAAAACAGCCCAGTGTGGACTGACTGTGCTCAACAGCCACTGAATGTTGCACTTCTACTGGGGGAGGTGGAAATGAAATGGAGTATCCTGGGAAAGAGCATGACTGGCTAGAACCCTGAGCGGTCCCACTTGACTTCCATGTCTATCCCCATTGCTCAGACAGAACAGCTTTGACACCTAAGACTTTCTTCCATACATAGGGCTAATGTGTGGAGGGTATTTTTAAATTTTATTTGAGCTAATTTATATGCTGCTTAATTGTTGGAATTTTTAAGCGGTATCCCTTTTTTTTGAGAGAGAGAAAATGGGTAAAATCTATGAAAACAGTATCATTAAAAGCAGGGAGCAGACAGTGGGATCGTGCCTCCTTGCCCTGCTCCCGACACTGCACTGTGAGCCAGCCTGCCAACTTTTGCCCATGGGCCTTGGATGTCTGCAAAGGGATGCCTATCTATAGGACGCAGGGCTGCCTGGTGTTAGTAATAATTATTATTTTTTTAATTACCCACCCTTCAAGCTAAGGTCCCAGGGCAGCTTACAGATTTAGAACACAAGATTAAAAACCACTTAAAACAGACTGCCACTGGTAACAGTGTGCTCAATTGTGATGCAATCGCAGAGGCCCACCACAGCTTCCTGCAGAGGAAAGTTCTGGAAACAGGAGGAAGGACCCATTTATTCTGGTTTTCAGCAGAACGGGAAAACACACTGCTATTCTAGGTTACTTTCCTAAGATGAAAGGCTCCCCAAATGAGATGGCACTTCTGCTTCTTTAAGTCCAGCAACCTGCAGGCCAGCTAGGGCCCCAGGAGCCTCTTCATCCAACTCAGAGAATCCCTTTCTTTCCCACCTGCAGCAATTAGCAATTTGGGCCAATTAGAGGCTTTTTTTCCAAGTCTGAGAGCCGCAGCTGAGGAACAGAAAAGTTAACACTTCCCTTTCCATGCACTATGAGACACACACTCAAAATCACTCAGATTTTTCAAGATTTAATTGCTCCCACAGAGGAAGTTTCTTGATCTGGCAGGTTGCAGCTGGGGGTGGGAGGGTTAATCCTCTGCTCCCCATTCACCCATGATCTTTTCCCCCACCCCAAACCTGCTGCATGACATTCAGGAGCTTGAAAACAGCCTCCTCTGAATGCCAATGGAAGGTTGTTTTCAAGTCTAATTGCTGTGTGGCTCTTTGTGGGAATTGTAGCTGCTGGGCAGGGAAGCACTAACTGCAATCTCTATGATGATCATTTCCCCCTCTTGAAATTAGGCTTGGGGGAAACGCTTTCCCCTCACCCCCCCAAGTCTACCAGCTTACTGGGAGGGAGTGTACACAGTGTATTTAAGTTCTGGGGATGAGAAATGCTGTCTCCCTGCGCCATTCATTCTGGAACACAGGAAACTGCCATGTGTTTTTGCTCTGTTTCCGCGTGCTAGACCAGATGATCCAGCAAGCATTTTTTCTTATGTTAAGAAAACCATCCAGGGCTTGGAGATTTATAAGTGCATGGAATACCACAGAGGAACAGCATCTCCCTGCATCAGCTATTGGCCTGGCTGCCACCCCCCACACCCACTCACTTAAGTCTTGCATGACACTGTGCGGCTGCCCTGTCCTCAGCTGCTCCTCTGCTGCAACTTCCTGTTTTCCTTCGGAAGCTCAACAGACCAACTCACAGCTACCCTTGAACAAGAACCTTTTTTGTCCGGTATTTCTCCATTCGCCAGCTCAGCATGCTACACCTCGGCCATCAAGATGTGCGGCATTTCTGTAATTATATCCCCTGCAGGGTAATGGTTACCACCTCACCTAGATCATTCATAAAACCAGGTCTGTCTCCAGAAGAGCTAGTTCTCACCCAGCCATGCAATTTCACTGGATAGATTGTTAAACCACCCTGGGAAACTGTAGGATTGTGAGAGGAATAGAGGGTCTCCTATCAACTCTCGACACCTTTCACAAGCTAGAGTTCCCAGGATTATTTGAGGGAATCTATGACTGTTTGAAGTGGCATTATTTTTTGATGAAAAGGGAGAAAAATATATACAGTCATACCTCGGGATAAATACGCTTCAGGTTGAGCGCCTTCAGGTTGCGCTTCGCAGCGACCCAGAAGTAACGGAGCACGTTACTTCCGGGTTTCGCTGCTCGCGCATGCGCAGACGGTCAAAATGATGTCACGCGCATACACGGAAGCGGCGAAACGCGACCCGCACAAGCGCAGACACGCTGTCGCATCTTACGTTATGTTCAGGATGCGAACGGGGCTCCAGAACAGATCCCGTTCGCATCCTGAGGTACCACTGTAAAGTGGAATGCGACAGCCTTAAATCTAAGGAGAGGATGTGGCCAGAGTTCAACAGGTTCAAGCACCCGCTCTTATTGAGCAATAGGCTTTCCCTCTTTCTTGGGGCTGCCCTTGCTTCCCCAAAGGTAGTGTGTCAGAATCTTTCCCCTTAACTCGCTGGAAGGCCCTCTTTCCTGATACTCTAACTTGAACTCAGTGAAATGCTGCACTTGATTCTGCTGCCCCTCCCGGGATTCTTGAGAAGTGCTGTGAGTTACAAGCCGTCCTCAGCGATTCTAAGAATCTGCCCCAGCTATGATTAGGGCACCGATAACAGAATGCAGAGGATCAAGACGGCCCTGGTATCTTCTTACGGAATCTCGAACATCTCAGTTTTGCAGTAAAAAAGAAAGCACAGCTTACATGGTTACTAAGAAAACTATGAAGACACACAGGGCCCATCAAGAAATCATAGCCCAGTGCTTTGCACGCGGAAAGTCCCAAGTCCAAGCCCCGGCATCCCTAAGTACGGCTGAGAAATGCCCCCTGGAGAGCCACTGCCAGTCACTGCTAACAATACTCAGCTAGAGGAACCAATTGTCTGACTTGGTGTGAGGCAGCTTCCCGTGTAAGGCAATGGGCGAGTCCAGCAAGCACCCCACCAAGATAACGCATAAGCTAGGCCTGAATGCTGCGCCCTTTTTGCTACGGCAAAAACCTGTGACAATGTGTGGAGCAGGCTGTAGAATTTTACTGTTAATCTGGAAGTTATCATGCCAGATGACCCAACTGCTAAAACAACCCCCCCAAAATACCTTTGGACAGAAATACGAATAAGCTGGGATACTCTCTCGAGATCTTGTGGGACCGCTTGAGTTCCCACGCAACCATCTGCAGGCTTCCAGAGCCGCCACACCAAGAGGACCTTGGCTGGCAAGCAAGGCAGGGTGCTTAAAAGCTCTTTTCGCACCAGGAAAACCACGTTGCAGAAACTTGCACTCTCTCACACACACCTCCATACTCTACTACCTAGGCAAGACCACAGTGCAAGGACTTCTTCAGCCGGGCAAAAGCAGCTGCAGAGGGTGTGGAGGATGTCCAGTGAGGAGTGTGGTCCTGGGAGGGCACAACTAACTCCCGTTGCTGCGCTAGTTGAGTTCATGTATTGAAAGATGACCGGTGTGTGTGTGTTTTACCAGGTGTTGGTGGAGGTGCCCTCCAGCAGCCTTGCAAGCTGTGCCGTCAGGGGGGTGAAGAAGGCCTCCATGGTGAAGTTGTTAGGCTGGCAAAGCTCGCTCAGGCACATCACCGCATTTGGGTCGCAGCAGAAGACCTTGTTCTGGGCTGCCACCACGTAGGGGATTAAGGTATAGCTGCCGTTGCCATCCTAAAAGAGAGCCAGGTGAATTCATGCTATGATCCCTCCACACACCCAGTTCTAAAACACACATGGCACTATGAACATGTAAAAAACAAAACAAAACCCCGCACTGGCATCCTCCTGGAAGTTGAAGATTACATTATTCTTTTGTTTCCTTATTTGTTTTAAATCTTTCACGTGCCTTTTGGGGAAAGGAAGACTTATAGGCCTTCCACTTTACCTTCACTGGTTCTGGAGCCGAGTTCTGGGTTAAAATTAAACTATTAGCTGAGGTGGCAGAAAAGTAAGTGTTGCCACCTCCTCTCTAGGAACTGTTTCTATTCTGGGAAATCTGCTCAGATCAGCAAGATAAGGATCAAAGATATGTGGTCTGAAGGCACATGATGCAGAAACCGCACAAAGCTAAGCAGGTCTGGTCACTGCCTGGGTGGAAGATCACCTGGGAACCTTATGGATGCCACCCTGAGGCCCATTATGGAAGAAAAACAGGATACAAGGCAGGTGTGGGGAACCTCTGGCCTTCCAGATGTTGCTGAACTACAACTCCCATCATCCCTGGCCATTGCCCATGCTTGATGAAGCTGATGGGAGTTACAGTTCAGTAATGCAATGCAATAAAATAAGGAATGGGAAACCTGTGCCTCTCCAGATATTGACTCCAACTCCCATTTGCACCAGCCAGTATGGGCAATGAATGATGGGAGATGGAGTCCAACCACAACTGGAAAGCCACAGGTTCCCCATCTATGTAATAAATAAACAAACATAAGCATACCTATTAGAGGTAGTATGTATCCATTTTGTGGGTTGCAAAACTGTCCACCACATGAGTTTTGAGCAGTATTAGGGTGGGGGCAATTTCTCTAAGCAGCAAAGAAAAAGAGCATTTTTGGTTTCCAAAAATTGTGCCCAAAACTTGAACCAACATGGATAAGTTTTTTGGTGAACCTATATGGCAGGGCTGGGGAATCTTTGGCTCTCCAGATGTCGCTGGACTCCAACTCCCATCAGCCCCAACTGACATAGCCAGTGGTCCATCATCCCAGCTCTGCTTTATGGACTGAAAGGAGGCAGCGTACAAATGTAATGCTATTCTTCCAAATAGCAAATCCCTTTCTCTTCTTAGTTCAGTTCCCCCGCACTGGTGGGGTGATGGTGGTTGTTTTTGGAAAACATACTTGCTATTTCACTTTGCAAACTACCCAGTCTCCAACATATATTTTTTAAATTCAACCATAGGGATTTTGCCATGCGTGTTCCAAAAGCTGAAACAGCCAAGTTGGATAGATAATAAATCATGTGCAGTGCAACCTTATACACGTTTATGGAGAAGCCCCCACTGTGTTCTGTGAGGCTCACTGTGCTCAATTCCCAGAAACAGATAATGAGTCTCAAATGGTGCATGGTCAGAAAACCAAGTGGGACTTACTGAATTCTTCTGGAAGATCTCCTCCTAGAAAGGAGAAAGGCAAGAGGAGGTTATCATTAGCTGCTTGGTACCAAAGAGCCAAACTGGATTTACTCAAAGGCTGATTAAGACGGTGTACACACCATACTTTAAAACACATCTGAAGCACACATACATATCCCCAGTGTATTCTGCTAAAGTCTGCTGGGAATTACAATTGTACCTTGGTTTTCAAACAGCTTAGTTCTTGAATATTTTGGCTCCCAAACGCCGCAAACCCAGAAGTGACTGTTCCGGTTTGCGAACTATTTTTGGAAGCCAAATGTCCAATGGGGCTTCCGCAGCTTCCGATTGGCTGCAGCCAATCAGAAGCCGCACTTTGGTTTCTGAACATTTTGGAAGTCGAAAGGATTCCATTCGACTTCCAAGGTACGACCATATAACTCTCGGAGGGGGAAACTATAGTGGCATATAAAAGGCACCATATAAATGTAGTAATAAATACATTGAAAAAAATAAAAGCAGCTGTTAGGGACAATGTACAGAATACATGTAAGCTATTAAAACTTTCAGGAACTGCAGAGGTTCAAGCAAGGCTCAAGAGGTTCAAGGCTTTCAAATCCATAGACTTTCTGAAGAAGCACAAGAACTTCCTGCAGGCTTGTTTCCGGTGTGTTTCTGTATGATGCCATAGCAGGCCAGAAGCCTCCCTTGAACTTGGTTGCCTATCTTGAAAACCCGTGCCTGCAGGAAGTGAGGCAAGAAGGTCTTCTTCCAGTGACTTAATGCATCGCTTTCTCTGGAAGCCTCCTGGGCCTCAACGAATGGCACAGAGTCACGCTCCTAGAGTAGCTGTTTACCCATCACCAAGGAGGAGTGGAAATGCATCACCACAGATGAGGATACAAACCTCCATAAAAATGGCTTGCGCTAACTGATCCATATGAATGCAAATTTAGAAACCGTCACTAAAAGAAAGAAGATTCCACCTAAACATTAGGAAGAACTTCCTGACAGTAAGAGCTGTTCGACAGTGGAATTTGCTGCCAAGGAGTGTGGTGGAGTCTCCTTCTTTGGAGGTCTTTAAGCAGAGGCTTGACAACCATATGTCAGGAGTGCTCTGATGGTGTTTCCTGCTTGGCAGGGGGTTGGACTCGATGGCCCTTGTGGTCTATTCCAACTCTATGATTCTATGATTCTATGATTTAAGCATAAATGCAATTCGTTTCATGATAGTGGGGAAGATTGTGAGCAGGTGATCTGCTAAGTCTGCTGCCTGGGTGCTCAAAGCCCATTGGGGTGTTTTTTTAAAAAAACTGATGGAACAATGAATTTCCCTTTGCACAACAGGCTACATTCGAGCCGTGCAAAAGTCGAAGGCTTCTACAGACACACACACACGATATCCAGGCAAGCAAGAGGCATTATCATGATTCAAGGACCCATTCCAGCCAAACAAATGCAGTCGAGGAGGGCATGGGGCAAGACTTCTGAGGGGTGTGGTGAGGGAGGGCACGGTCTAGGGAACATAGCAAGGGCCAGATAGAGATGACTGGAGGGCCACATTTAGTCTCTGGGTCCGAGGTTTTCCACCCTTGTTCTGAAACCTAAAAAGACTCTGCTTATTATGGAGGTAAAGTGTCCTTCAATCACTAGGCAATACTGTCCAATTTAGCCTCTATTGACCCTTTATCTAATGTCCCACCAAAAATTAATCTCCAGCTTTGTTAATGTTAGGAACTTAGATGGTAGGTTATCTTTCTCCATATCTAGGATCCCACTCTTGGATGGCCGAAATTACACTTACTTGGATACAATACCCCTTAAATGTACCGGGGCTTACTTCTGAGTAGGCATGCATAAAGGTAAAGGGACCCCTGACCGTTAAGTCCAGTCGCGGATGACTCTAGGGTTGCGGCGCTCATCCTGCTTTACTGGCCAAGGGAGCCGGCGTTTGTCCGCAGACAGTTTTTCCGGGTCATGTGGCCAGCATGACTAAGCTGCTTCTGGCGAACCAGAGCAGCACACAGAAACGCTGTTTACCTTCCTGCTGGAGCGGTACCTATTTATCTACTTGCACTTTGACATGCTTTCGAACTGCTAAGTTGGCAGGAGCAGGGACCGAACAACGGGAGCTCACCCCGTCATGGGGATTCGAACCGCTGACCTTCTGATCGGCTAGCCCTAGGCATGCATAGGATCACACTATTAAGCCATTTATCATACTTGCATCAGGGGTGCATCACTTCTTCCCCTGATAGCTTCCATATGTGCTTAGAAGACTAAACATCAATCCTGATCTGGATGGGTTGCACGACTACACAGAATGAAGCTGGAGTGGTCTTCTGATACGCTAACGGAGAGGACAAGGGTTTGGTCACATGTAGGTAACAGTGAGATAATGAGCTCTCTACTGAAGCTGCTCTCTTGCCATGCTGCAGCCGTGCAATGTTTCCTTATCACATTAGATAGCTGTTAGTACAGAATCATGCAGAATAGCCACAAACTCATTAGAGCTTGCTGCTCCTACGCACAGGCAACCCCCCCAAAGGGGAATCCAAAGCAATTCTTGCAAGCGTCATCATGCATTCATATGTTGCACTGAGAACCAGTGTGGTGTAGTGGTTAAGAGAGGCAGACTCATAATCTGGTGAACCGGGTTCGTGTCTCTGCTCCTCCACATGCAGCTGCTGGGTGACCTTGGGCTAGTCACACTTCTCTGAAGTCTCTCAGCCCCACTCACCTCACAGAGTGTTTGTTGTGGGGGAGGAAGGGAAAGGAGAATGTTAGCCACTTTGAGACTCCTTAGGATAGTGATAAAGCGGGATATCAAATCCAAACTCTTCTTCTTCTTCTTCACATCATCTGTGTGAGATGATGCAGCTTTTCTACAATGTACTACCTTATGCAGTGCAGCATGGTGCCAAACCTGAAGAGGGACTTTTGCTCTAAATGGGTTGTAAGTGGGGTGGAAAATGTCAGGCCTGGATGCTGAACGCAACCCTCCAGGCTTCTCTGTCTGGCTACTGGGACTCTCCCCAGACCACACCCCTTATGGGCTCTGTTCTGCAACCTCCTTGAGTGCATATGCCTGGCTAGAATGTGTCTTTAGACTCTGATAATGCATCTTGCTTACCTGAATGGAGGAAAAAGGTTGGTGTGTTTGTGTGTAGAAACTAGCCTACTGTACAGAAATAAAATTTACATTAGTTGCATATGGCCCTGCAAAAGTTGTCCATAAAGGAAAGTGGCCCTCAGGTTGAAAAGCGTTCCTCATCCCTGCTCTTGCCCTCTTCAGCCATCAATGCTTCTGTGTTACTCAATACAGGACCAGGAACATATCAGGAATCCAAAGGGTGTACAACTATATTTTGAATTTTTCTTCCTTTCTTATTTTGTTTTGTTATGAGTATTAAAAAAAAAGGGAATTCGTGGAAGGGAATTGGGGTCGACCTTAGAAAAAGATTCTAATGTTTAAAGACTGTGGATTATAAGGGGAAAGTGGCTATATAAAATGAATTAAATCGAATAATGGGCTAAATACAATAAGGTTAAAATTTGGGATAAGAACTTGCTGAAATAAACAAATGGAAATGGAATACAAGAAGGGGAGGGGTGGGGAAGTCTTGGAAAGATGTTATTGAAAGTAAGGTTTAAATGTAAATGTTTTCTTTTTTCTTTTTCTTTTTCTTTTGGATTTTTTGAAAATTTCAATAAATATGTTATTAAAAAAAAAAAGGAACATATCAGGTAGCACTGCCCGGTAGAGTCTATGTGAACATCTTGACCATCTGGGCCTTTTGTACATGCACAGATGTACAAAAGAAGGATTCCATGTGAGCTGGAAATCTGGGTGATTGGGGTCCTGGGTTGCATGGGAACCTTTGGGCATATACCTGCATACAGAAAGGCTCTGTGGGGACAGGTGGTCATGCTGTTCAGGTGGACCATAGGGGACTGGGCTACACAGGGTCTCCCCAATTCCATGTTAGGTAATACAGAAGCATTAAGGTCAGAAGAGGACTTCTGGCATGCACAGAACTGCATCCCAATGCAGCAAGTAGCTGTTAAGAGAACAATTTTCACAATTTTGAAGGTGAAAGCACCAGCTTCTTTGGAGAGCACACACTTTGCATGCAGAAGGTCCTAAGTTCAACCCCTGAAATTTCCAGGCTGGGCTTAGAAATACCCCTTTGGAGACAATACTGAGCTAGATGCATCAATAGTCTGACTCAGCATAAAGCAGTTTCCCAGGGAATCTCCCCACTCTCCACTGGCCAATAGCTAGATTGCTGAAGGACTAGTTTAAGCCTTAGATGTTGAAGGTCTTGCCTGTTTGCTTGACACAATCTGTATCTGGACAGCAGTGGGAGATGGAGAAAGGCTTCTTTTTGCAAGGTGGCTGCAGATATTTTATACCCATTAAGCATTCATAGAAGGGAATAAACTATTTTTAGGTGTGGCTTTACTGATATTATTTGCTGCTGAATGGTTGCCGTTATGACTTTATCTTCTATGATAAAGTTCATCTGTAAGTTCTTGGCCACCCTGTCCTGCAGACTGGAAGATGGGCAGGACAGAAGGCACTTGAATCAATCAATCGATCGATCAATCAATCAAATGTTGCCCTGGAGGTAAATCTCCCTCTAAGGGCTGCATCATACGGGACACTCACCAACTTTGTTTTCTTTCTACTGACAAAATCTGCCACACATACATGCACTCACACCCATGTTCTCCATTACGCACAAAAACATACTTGGGGGAACTTTTCAGCAGAACAATTGCTGCACACGAAACATTTAAGAAATTCCTCCTATCCTTACTTCAGTCTTTCAGAGCAGATTCTAAGTGTCTTGATAATCAAGTCAGTGATGCTATCAGAGCAGGACTTTGGGGCAAAGGTCCAGGATTCCCCACCACCACCCACAGAATAAGCAGGAGGGCACTACAAATGGCTGACCATTATTTTGAAAAAAGTACCGGGGGGCAGGGAACACTGCACATATTTCTACCAAAAGACAGAGGCCCCAGAAAGGGGTCTAAAACTGCCTAACTATTCCCCTGCATGAAGGGTTTCCTCAAATCCCAACTGTTTAGCAAGTCTAAAGGCAGCTCACTCCTGCCCTACAGGTGTTCCTCTGATCTGGGCCCTTTTTCGAAAGCAATCTCCATGAACAGACTCCACCTGTAGAATTGAATTGCATCCCGACTCACCCGGAGAGCCTGCAGCTCTGGAAAATCCGTGTAGCAGCACAGGAGGATGTTGTTGGTCATGCTGAAGCTCTCCCTCACCCCCAGGTGATAGAAGAGCGAGGGCTGGCACAGGCTGTTGCTCATCTCCACCACAACCACATCTGCAGGGAGGGAGAAAGAAGACACAGATACTACCACAAAGAGAACCAGCTTGCCCCCATCCTTCAGTTTGTTCTCACACCTCCTGTCTTGTTTCTTGGGTTCAATCTTTTCTGAGACAGCTAGTTGGCAAGGGCTGCTGATATGGGACCCCATTAGCTAAAGTGGTAACTCAGGTTAAGAACAGTTTCAGGTTAAAAACGGACCTCCAGAATGAATTAAGTTCTTAACCAGATGTACCACTGTATGTGAAAGAAGTCCCGATCCAATGATCCTGGGGTGGAGATGTCAGGCACCATCCTTGTGCCCAGGCATCTTCACTTGGTCACAATGCACCTGGTGCCTGCCTAATTTCAAACACTGCTTAATAATAATAATAATTTATACCCCACCCATCTGGGCGGCTTCCAACAAAGTATTAAAAATACATTAAAACATCAATCATTAAGAACTTCCCTCAACAGGGCTGCCTTCAGATGTCTTCTAAAAGTCGGATAGTTGTTTATTTCCTTGACATCTGACAGGAGGCCGTTCCACAGGACGGGCGCCACAACCGAGAAGACCCTCTGCCTGGCTCCCTGTAACTTCACTTCTTGCAATGAGGGAACCACCAGAAGGCCCTCAGCCCTGGACCCCAAAAGGGACTGGCCCATGTCCCTCGTCCCCCCAGAGATTTAACTTCTATAGATCATGAGGATGGGGCTGAAACCTAAAGACAGGCAATAGTCATCCATTTGTACTCTTAAAAGGCATCCCTGAAAGACAAGGGACAGCAGTTGATCAGAAGCAGGTACCAGAAAATTTACGTTGTCTCTGGTAAATGGGGGCCTTTTGAAGCATAGGATGTGTCATCCAGCTTCTTGAGTAGCTACTTGCCCAAGCTGCTCAACTCGTTAGGCAAGCTGTTCACTAGAAAGGTGTTCTACTCACACCCTTTGTGACTGCCATGAAAATTACTTGGCTTCTGTTCTGTCCACAGTGCAATTTCCACTCATATGCATAGGCTCCCTCCTCTGTTTGTCTGCCTGTCTGCCTCTCTGTTGAAGTCTCTCTCTCTCTCTCTCTGCCTCTCCCTCCCTCCATCCTTCCCTCCCTCCCCACACTTAGTATTGGAAACAGCTGTATCACGCTTTCCTGCAAGGATCCTGCATTAGTGATCCAGCCAACTATTCTGTTCTGAACCACAGTCACAGTTACTCTGAATCCTGGAATCCTTCACAAGATCAACATGAGCCAACAGTGTGATGCAGCAGCAAAAAAGCTAATGCTATTCTAGGCTGCATCAATGGAAGTAAAGTGTCCAGATCAAGGCAAGTAATAGCACCACTCTATTCTGCCTTAGTCAGACCATACTTGGAATACGGTGCCCAATTCTGGGCACCACAATTTAAGAAGGATGTTGACAAGCTGGAATGTGTGCAGAGGAGGGCAACCAAGATGATCAAGGGTCTGGAAACTAAGCCTTATGAGGAGCACTTGAAGGAGCTGGGTATGTTTAGCCTGGAAAAGAGGAGACTGTGAGGAGATATGATAGCCATCTTCAGATATCTTAAGGAGGAGGGAGCATGCTTGCTTTCTCCTGCTCTGGAGGGTAGGACTCAAACCAATGGCTTCAAGTTGCAATAAAGGAGATTCAGACAAACATTAGGAAAAACTTTCTGACAGTAAGAGCTGTTCAGCAGTGGAAAAGACTCCCTAGAGAGACGGTGGATTCTCCTTCCTTGGAGGTTTTTAAACAGAGGTTGGATGGCCATCTTGTCATGGATGCTCTAGCCGAGGTTTCTGCATTGCAGGGGTTGGACTAGATGACCCTTGGGCCCCTTCCAGCTCTAAGATTCTATGATAGGTATGCTTGGGGTGGAGTGGAATTAACCATATGACCCAAACATCACAAAACACAATTGGTACAGCCTGTGCAAAGTTTCTGTGAGAATCATAAAATGTGTAGATGATGACCACTTAAAACAGTTAAAACACTTAAAACACTTAAAACACTTAAAACAAAACTTAAAACACTTAAAACTGATAACAACAACACAGCCTTCATAGCCTTTAGGGATAGGCCATAGGTCAGTGGCAGAGCATCTGCTTTGCATTCAGAAAGTCCCAGGTTCAATCCCCAGCATCTCCAGGTAGGGTTGAGAGAGACTCCTGCCCCAAACCCCAGAGAGCAGCTGCCAGTCAGTGTGCAGTACACTGAACACCTACCGGGGTGTGTGTGTGGAGAGACCTTTGTCAAAAATGAGTCCTGAATCAATAGACTCAAACTTGCAGAAGAATTCTACTTCCATTTCACCAGGCTTGCCGGCTGTCTTTCGGGACACTAACAGCTGCTTATAAGTGCGAGTAGAAATTCATTAAATGGACGCCGTTCCTACCCTCGTAGGGACATGCAGAGGAGCCCTGCTGCGGTGGAAGCTGGCAACATCTGATCACATCTGCAGCGTCTCGGTCCACCCGAGACAACCCGGACGAAAACCGCGGCGTTAAGCTCTGAGTTGCCAATGCCCTCTGCTCTCCCACGGAGTTGCCCTGGGCAGGTTTCCTTCCCAGGTGAACTGACGGAACCGCTAGCCGGCCGAGGCAGAGGCTGCGTTTGCAGGGACTCACCTGCGTTGTAGAAAGTATCCAGGGGCGCGGTGTCCCCCAGCGCCACGGTGCCAAAAGGCAGCGTCGTCAGCTCTGTTGCCGGGACCTCCTTGCAGGCTTCCCGCAGGCATTGGAGAGGCAGAGGCTCTTCCAGATCCTCGGGGAAGATGTAAACCACGCTCAGGGGTCGGCCCCTACCGCTACTGCCGCCGCCGCTGCTGCTGCCGCCCCCGTTGCTGCCGCTGCCGCCGCCCCCTCGGGCGCCCTGGCTCCCTGCAGAGACTGGCTTGCTGGGGGTGAGCGCGATCGCCAAAGGGTCCTGCCAGAGGCTCCCGGCGCTTCCCAGCTTGCTGCTGTCCTCTTCCATGCTGCGGTTCCCTCGGAGTCAGAAAGCGCCTCTTTTAAAGAAAGGAACGAGCCATTGCGCGGATTCGCCCCAAAAGAAACCAACAGGCAGAAAAGTTGCGTTTGTTTTTCCGCCCGCCTCCGATTTTAGGGTTATTTACAGCTCCCAAACTTGGTCCATCTCAGCCCCACGTGGGATCGCCAAGCCCCGCCCCGCCCCGCCAAACTTCCTCGACGAGTTCCCGAGGTGGGTGGGTCGCGCTGGGGATTTTTCTCCTTCCTGTGCTGCGCTGCTAGGGATCGACCCGCCGCCTTTCCTGTTGGCGCAAACACCCCGAGACCAGCGCCAGCGCCCCCGGGGCGATTGTGCAAGAGGGGGCGGAGGAGGAGAGCGGCGAGCGCACACGCAGAGCCGTCTCCATGGCGTCTGCTCCGCGGTGCCTCCTCCTGGCACCCGCGTCCGGCTTCTCCCCCCCCCCCCCGCCGCCGCCGCTCCCACCTCGAGTGAGGGCGATATCCGGCACGTGCGCCACCTAAAGTATACAGCAAAGTAGAATGGCAACACGTGGTGCTCCTAGGGCGCACACCGGGCACAGATTCTGCCCCCGAGAATCATGGAAGCAGTAGTTTACCTTTCACAGAGCTTTAATTCCCAGCTCTTTGCAAACTACAATTCCCAGGATTCTCTGGGGGAGTGCTTCAAAAGTATGGTGTGTATGCAGCTGGTGTTTAATGGCACTGTGGGTTAAACCAGCGTCTAGGACTTGCCGATCAGAAGGTCGGCGGTTCGAATCCGTTGCTCAGTCCCTGCTCCTGCCAACCTAGCAGTTCGAAAGCACGTCAAAGTGCAAGTAGATAAATAGGTAGCACTCCAGCGGGAAGGTAAATGGCGTTTCCATGCGCTGCTCTGGTTCGCCAGAAGCGGCTTAGTCATGCTGGCCACATGACCCGGAAGCTGTATGCCGGCTCCCTCGGCCAGTAAAGCGAGATGAGTGCTGCAACCCCAGAGTTGGCCACTACTGGACCTAATGGTCAGGGGTCCCTTTACCTTTACCTTTACAGAGCGTGATTAATGTGATTTCAGACAGCAGCTGTAAAATTCTGGAGAGCAACGGCATGTCAGTGTTTCTGAAACAGTGAACCTTGGACAGCTCTCAGGTGGGCCTCAGGGCCACACAGGGTAGGATTATGTCATGTTATGGCCCTATACCAGGTGGGGGAACCTCTGGCTCTCCAGATGCTGCTGAACTACAAACCCCATAAGCCCCAGCAAGCATGGCCATTGGCCAGAGATGATGGGAGTTGTAGTTTAGCAACACCAGGAGGGCCAGAGGCTCCTCACACCTGCCAATCCTAAATCACTTTTAAGAGGCTGCATATCCTGCACCTGATGTCACCTCCCACCAAGGCTGTTTGACAGCTTATGGACACCTGGCCCAATGAAATGCTGATATAGTTATTTCTGCACAGATTTAAACCAACATGACATATAACACTGTAGTCATTAAGTACTGTATATTTTTGTCACATCAGAACAATAATGTCTGTTTTAGAGCCTGTTTTCCCGGTTTTCTTACTTTTTTAACCAGTTGCGTAAAACTTGAAATGCAGTGTATTAATTTATGAATTGGTATTCAGCTTGTGTGCAAATCCTGCACTGCCTCCACTGCACTGACGTGGCAGCCTGGAACATGCCGTTCCTGGTCAATGAACCTCCTTGGGCGATGGAATACTGCAGGTTGATGTGTGAAGACACCAGTAGTATTTCTGAAGCTTTTTGTAATGAGGATCTGTTGGTACTAGAATCGGGGTGGGACTGTGTGGGTTGGAGGCTGTAACCTGGAGAAAACACCTGGTGCAGATGCATCTTTAAAACCACGTGGAAAACTCTTAAGAGCACAAGTAAGTCCTACTGGTTCTCAGTTGAGGCAGAGCGAGGAAGTGGAGAACTGAAAGAGGGCATATGGACAGAAAAACAACAAAAAGGGATGGAGAGGTGTAAAAGTCTACAGCTAATTTTCCCCATCCTCCCCAGACAGTCCTGCCAGCAGGAGTCAGCAGGTGCATTGCCTAGACTGAATCACTCTGTTAGTAAATTTGTCCCACGTCACTTTCCAAAGAATGAGAGTTTGCTTCTAAGAACTGGAACACTTCTGGTTTGTTTGTTTTTTGTTTTTAGAATGCCACCCAGGAGTGGAAATATTCTACCCACCTAAGCCTGGCCTGCGCAGGTGAAATATACTCAGAGTCGCAAAGTGATTTCATGCTCTTTATTCAGCTCATAGTGGTGAGGAGGAATGAATGAATGTCTGAGGGGTCTGCTTTATATACATTATTTACACAGTGGGCTGCACATGATTGGCTAATTCTGGAATTCTACTGTAAGCCAATCAGGTTGCGGATTCACTTCTATCTGGAGCATGATTGGGTGGTTCCTGCCAACCAATCATACTGCTGCATTGTTCTAAGACCAATCAGACTGCTGCATTCTGAATCCTATTGTTCTAGGACCAATCAGACTGCTGCCTTTTGGATCCTATTGTTCTAGGACCAATCAGACTGCTGCAGTTTGGATCCTATTCAATTCAGTACATAACACCCCTCCCCTCTAAGTTCCAGTCCTGCCCGGGAGGTCGCATTCATAGTCCTCAAGGTATGCCGGCGGCCTACGTGTGCGTTGCGGCCTGGGGTGTTCCCTGGTCTGGGGTTCAGGTTCTGGCTCGCGTTCCAAGGATGCTGGCTGTGATGGGGCTGTTTGGTCTGGTGCAACATGCTCGCTCAGTCGTAGTTCTGGTTCCGGTGTCCTTTCGGCCTCACGGGTCCTCTCTGTATTTACTGATTCTGCCTCTCCTGCTTGCCCTTGCTGCTCTATGGGCCTCACTGCCCCACTGTTCCCTTGGGACTCCTTTGACCTGTCCTCCTCCTCCTGGTTTTCTCCCGGGAATCGTCGCCGTATCTGGTCGCAGTGGCGGCGCCAGCATTGCCCCCCATCTGTTAGCACCTCGTACGACACGGGGCCAGTGACCCTGGTGACTGTGGCGGGTACCCATGCTGGGCCTGCCCCAAAATTCTTTGCGTACACTGGGTCCTGGGCCTCAAAGGTCCGGGGGTTCCTGCCTTCCCCCACCCCTACCTCATCCTGAGCTCTATCAGGGTGAAGGCGGTCCAATCTGATTGCAAGGCGCCGACCCATTAGTAGTTCAGCGGGGCTCCGGCCAGTCGTTGAGCTGGGGGTGCTGTGCTGTGCTAGAAGGAATGTGGCAAGGCGATACTCCCAGTCCCCTTGTGTCATGCGGCAGAGGGTGTCCTTGGTGGTCCGCACCATGCGTTCTGCTTGGCCATTGGTGGCCGGGTGGAATGGCGCTGAACGGATGTGGCGGATGGCGTTCTGCGCTGTGAAGGTTTGGAATTCTCCTGACGTAAATGCAGTCCCGTTGTCTGAGACGAGAGTGTCAGGGAGCCCGTGGGTTGCAAACAGCCTGCGTAGTACCCGGATGGCTGCGGACGTAGAAGTGGACGGTACCAGTGCGACTTCCAGCCATTTGGTGTAGGAGTCCACCACTATGAAGAATGTTTTCCCCTGAAAGGGGCCAGCGAAGTCCACATGCAGGCGTGACCATGGTGCTCGGGCGGACTCCCAGGACTGTACTGGGGCCCTTGGGGGATCTGGGCGGGATTCTTGGCAGGCCTGGCAGTGTTTGACCCAGGCCTCTATCTCTCCGTCGATCCCCGGCCACCACACATAACTCCTGGCAAGGGCTTTCATTCTTACTACCCCTGGGTGTGTCTCGTGTAGGGCTGTGAGGACCCTTTTGCGGAGGGGCTGGGGAACAACGACCCTGCTTCCCCATAACAGGCACCCCTTGTGGGCTGACAGTTCATGTTTGCGGGTTGTGTAGCCGGCGAATTCTGGCCCGGGGCTGCTGCTGGGCCATCCCCTCCACACCCAGTCCAGGACCCGGGAGATGACCCTATCTTTCTTGGAATGGTGTGCGACTTCTTGTGCCTGAATGGGGCGGTCGGGAAGCAGCTCCAGGCTCATAACCTCTTGTGCAGGTGCTGGGTCGGGGCCTGTTTCCGGTAGTGGTAGCCTGCTGAGGGCGTCCGCATGGCCCATCGCCTTCCCAGGGCGGTGAATCAGTGCATACTGGTAGCTGGCAAGGAAAATTGACCACCTGAGGACGCGAGGAGACAGCACTTGGGGGGTCTGCTTTTCGGGGGCAAACAAGCCAAGCAACGGCTTGTGGTCTGTCACCACGGTGAAGGGCCGCCCGTACAGGAAATCATGGAATTTTTTTACTCCCTTCACGATTGCCAGACCCTCCTTGTCGATTTGCGAGTAGTTCCGCTCGGTTTCGTTGAGTGTCTGGGAAAAGTATGCCACTGGTACCTCTCTTCCATCTGGGAGTTGGTGTCCCAGGACAGCGCCAATGCCATAGGGTGAGGCGTTGCATGCTAGCACCACCGGCAGCCTCTCGTCGAAGTGTGCCAAGACCGAGTTTGAGACAAGCAAGTCCTTGACTGCCTGGAATGCGGCCTCCTGACGCTGGCCCCACACCCAAGGGGCCCGCTTGTCCAGGAGTCTGTGTAGGGGCTCCGCTACCGCCGCCTTGTGGGGAAGGAAGGAATGGTAAAAGTTCAATAGTCCCAAGAAGGCCTGAAGTTCAGTCTTGTTCTTGGGCTCTGGGGCATCACAAATGGCCCGTACCTTGTCCCCAGTCGGGTGGACCCCTTCTGCGTCCACCATAAATCCCAGAAAGTCCACCTGAGGCACTCCTAGTAGACATTTTTCCCGCTTCACCTTGAGACCCGCCGTCTGGAAACGGTGCAGAACGGTGCGGAGGCGGTCCTCAAACTCCTCTGGTGTGGGCCCAGCAATCAACACATCATCGAAGAAGGGGGTGACACCAGGAATCCCTTTAAGGAGAGAGTCCATTAGATTCTGGAATATGCCTGGTGCCACGCTGACCCCGAATTGCAGCCGCTTTACCCTGAACGCTCCTCTGTGTGTCACAATCGTCTGTGCCTCTGCTGTAGCCTCATCTACTGGCAGCTGTTGATATGCTTGGGCCAAGTCCAGCTTGCCAAAAATTTTCGACCCAGCCAGGGTGGCAAGGACATGGCTGACCACTGGCACTGGGTATGCATGGGCCGTGAGGGCCTTGTTTATGGTACATTTGTAGTCTGCGCAGATGCGGACCGAACCATTAGGCTTGACGGGTGTGACGATTGGAGTTTCCCAGGGGGCATTAGGCACCGGCTCCAGCACTCCTTGCTCCACGAGTCGGTCCAATTCCTCATCTATACGGGGTTTCAGGGCGAACGGGACCCGGCGGGCCTTGAGCCTGACCGGTCGTACTGCGGGGTCAAGCTGTAGAGCAATGGGGGGCCCCGTATACTGTCCCAATTTCCCATCGAAAACCCCCGGAAATTCCTTGCATATGGCGTCCACGTCCACTTGTAAGCTCATGTGGTTCACCCCGGTGATGGCTAGCCCCAGTGGTCCAAACCATGCCAATCCCAGTAAGCTAATGTAGGGGCCCTTGACCACAAGCAAGTCCAGTTGCCGCGTCCGCCCTCGGTATTGCACCCTGAAGGTCCCCACCCCCATTGTGGGGACCTTACGTTTCTGGAAGTCCCGGAGGGTGAATGGGGCTGGCCTGAGTTTGGGACCCCCAGTAGGACACAGTTTCCTTAAGGTCCTTGCCGAGATTATGGATAGAGTTGAACCCGTGTCAAGCTCCATGCGGCATGGGGCCCCCTCTATCTGTACCTCTACATAAATTTTCTCTACGTTGGGGTGGGGCAACTGGTATACCTGGAAGTCCGTGAGCTCCTTTGAGTTGCCTTGGTGCGTTGGGCCCCGGGACCTGGGGCTCTTGGATTGGTCATCTGATGCCTGGTGTCGGGTGGGCCGAGCCCGACACACCCGGGCGATGTGTCCCAATTTTCTGCACTGCCTGCACTCTGCGTTGCGGAAACGGCAGGTCCTCCTCTCGTGACTTTCTCCACAGCTTGCGCAGTTCCCTCCTTCTCGTCGAGGCAGCTGTGGTATGTGGGCTGCTTGAGTGCGCTGCTGTACTCTGTGCACCTCCTCCCTGTCGGATCCTGAGTCGTCGGTGAGGTCTTCGTGGTGGACCCTCGGTTGGGACGGCTGGCTCGGCCGTGCCTCTTGCGTTGACCTCTCGGCAGCTTCCGTTGCCAGGGCCTCCTCCAGAGCGACCTGGAACGTTAGGTTCTTCTTAGCGTAGAGGTGTCGTTGCAGCTTCTCATCCTTCAGGCCACCGACGAGGCGGTCACGAAGCATGTTCTCCAGCTCTGAGAAGTTGCAAAACCGGGCAGCTTGACGAAGAGAGGTCACAAACCCAGTTATGGTTTCCCCAGGGGCTTGCCGCTTTGCGTAGAAGGCATTTCGACAAGCCACCACTGAGGGCTGTGGCGAAAAGTGCCCCTTCAGCTGTTCCATTATTGTTTTGTATGGAACAGTAGCGACGTCTTCAGGTGCAAGGAGAGCCCGGGCGATTTCAAACGTCTCCTCTCCGCAGACACTGAAGAATATTGCCCTCTTCTTGGCGTCTTCTGCATCGGTGACCCCTTTGGCTTCTAGGAGGAAGGTGAAACGGGAGGCGTACGCTTCCCAGTCTCCAGATGCTGGGTTGAACGATGAGAAGCTGCTGTCGGTTGCCATTCTGAGTTCCTTGTGTCCCGGAGCTGAAGCCTGGATACACGGTGCGAGGCAGCGGTGCGGCAGGTGGCGGTGCTGCGATGCTGTGTGTGGCAGTCAGCTCAGCGGGATCCCACCTTCGTCGCCAGTGAAATATACTCAGAGTCGCAAAGTGATTTCATGCTCTTTATTCAGCTCATAGTGGTGAGGAGGAATGAATGAATGTCTGAGGGGTCTGCTTTATATACATTATTTACACAATGGGCTGCACATGATTGGCTAATTCTGGAATTCTACTGTAAGCCAATCAGGTTGCGGATTCACTTCTATCTGGAGCATGATTGGGTGGTTCCTGCCAACCAATCATACTGCTGCATTGTTCTAAGACCAATCAGACTGCTGCATTCTGAATCCTATTGTTCTAGGACCAATCAGACTGCTGCCTTTTGGATCCTATTGTTCTAGGACCAATCAGACTGCTGCAGTTTGGATCCTATTCAATTCAGTACATAACAGCAGGCCTTGCCTCACTGTGGATTTTTTTCCTGATAACCATCATCCTTATAATGTGCTTAAGTAATTGTGGTGGGGAATCCCCTTTTTCTCTCTTAAAGGGTGTGAGGAGAAACATAAGGAAGTTCTTTTAAACAAAAGTTGTTTTTAGCTCAGGCTCAATTCCTGGCATCTCCACATAGGGCTGGGAGAAATCTCCCAGTCTGTGTGTAGACAATACTGAGCCAGATGGAGCAGTGGGATGACTCCGTATGAGCTTCCTGTGTGAGCCTAAGGGAAGGTAATAAAAATCTTTCCAGGCTGAAAAATTACTGTTCTTTTTCCATTGGTGTCATCAGTGCAGGACTTTTGGACAGAGTGGAGAGCCCTCAAACCACAGCAGGGCTGGTGTACCACATGCTAAAGTAATTCACATTTTTTATCCAAAGTGTGGAGTGTTTGTAAGATCACTACCACCACCACCCCCGCCAGTCAAAAATCACCTAACTGCACTACTGCTTACTCAGCTTGTCTCTTGCTAACAATTCTTAGTCACTTTAAAAACTCATGTGGTTCTCTTGGCTGGTTTCAAGATGCTTCCGGATGGGAGTTTATTGTGGATTTGGTGTTACGCATGCACTCAAGTGTTTTACAGTGTCTACATGTCACTATCAAAATGCCAGCCCATTTTTTTAAAACAAGAAAAACATTCAACCCAGATTTCCCCTTACTGTGGAAAAATCTGTTAATAAAAAAAAGAACCTGTTACACATCTGCAGTTACTGCTGGAATATAAGGTTATTATGGCCCCTTCCCTATATTTGCTTTTGCACTCTGGTGCATTTTTGGGAGGCCCCCCCATTTTATTAGGGTTTCCTACTTACTAGAACTATGCTGAAATAACGCAAAATGCATTTTCATTGTGACACCTGCACAGGCACAATAAATACTTGCACACAGACCCTAAACTATGGTTACCAGACGTTCCCAGGGACAGTCCCCGGATTTACAAATCTGTCCCCGGACAAAGTCCATCCCCGGAATGTCTCCGTATTTCATTTAATGTCCCCGGATTTATATTTTAAGTGTTGTAGATTTATTAGTAGGGAATGAATGTTGCGTGATTGGTTCAATGGCACAAGACTCAACATATGGGGACTTCCGGCGACGCAAAATGGCGGGTGCCAAGGCAGCGATCAGCTCCTGAAGCCAGCCAGAGCCAACTGCGCTACCAGGCTGGCTCTGAACTGCTGAGACTGCTACTGCTACTGCTGAGGGGGAACCGGGGACACACGGTGTGTCAACTGGGGGAACCGCTGACCCCCCCCATCACCCAAATCGTGACAGGAGTGAGAGCGCCCAGCTACCCAGCCTACTGCCTGGCGGCGCTCGAGCCAGGAAAACCCTGGAGCCAACGCAGGGAGAAGAAGGAGAAGGAAGAAAGAGGAAGGAGAAAAAAAGAGGGGAGCCCCTACCTTGCCCCGCTGCTGCTGCCGCCACCACTGAGAAGGAGAGGTAGGAGAGCAGTGGGAGGGCAAGGACATGTGGCCGAGCCCAGACCCGACCCGAGCCTACTCCTCGGCTGCTAGTGCTCCCAGAGAGCAGGCAGAGGCCCAGAGGAAGGCTGTGTGACAGAGTAGACCACAGAAGAGAAGATATTACTTCTTTTTTTAAAGGAAAAATAACCTTTTTTAATAACTTTTTTTTCTCTTTTCAAAAATAAAAGTGTCCCCGGATTCTTTGAAAAAAATCTGGTAACTTTACCCTAAACAGAAAAAGTCAGTGGAGGGCAAGATGGGACCGCTGGGAGGAGAGAAGAAATGCCATGGTGCATCTGTAGCAGCAAAACCAGAGGACTTGATCTGCCCCAAGTGCAATAAAACATTTCTATCCCGTTTTGGTCTCTACAGCCACAAAGGGCACTATAGCTCTCCAATGGTTTGATTTTACACACACACACACACACACACACACACACACACACACACACACTGCATTCTTCCTTTGTCTCCAGAGACAGATGCCCACAACGGGTAGGGCAGACAGAAACCTTGACCATGTGGGCTGGGGTAAAGGAGGGTTCCCAACCCCTGCTGCTTTTTACGCACACTTTGAGAGAAAGGTGTAACAAAAAATGTTTTTCAACCTTCCATAAAAACCTCCAACTCTTTCCTAGTAATTGCAGGCCACTGACCTGTAATTTCCCTAACATATAGAATACTTGCCAAGGCCATTAAGGTAATCTCCAGCAGCTGCAATTTTTCCATTGGCCCTTTCCTGTACAACAATGTTGTCCTGTTCTTCCTCATTAACCATTTAGAAACCACAGTGTATTCTGCCAGAGCTTTCACATCCCTGTACTAAAGTGTTCTGAAATGCAGAACACCCAATGAGAAAAAATTAATGACGTCAAGTTAAGATGGCAAAAGATGTTACAAGTAAATTTATATCAGAGAACCATGTTAAAATAGATTACACATTTGGCTGAGTCACTGCCAACACATATGATGGGGAATTATTATAAGATGCTTTTAATGTCACTTGGTAGAACATGAGACTCTTAATCTCAGGGTTGTGGGTTTGAGCCCCCACATTGGGCAAAATATTCCTCCATTGCAGCGGGTTGGACTAAATGACGATTGTGGTCCTTTCTAACCATGATTCTATGATTGTTGATATTTAATCTCTGATTAGGAAAGGTTGAGTATCGATGCTGGAAATGAGAGGAACAGGGGGTTGATTTCTTGCATATGTGATAGAACTGTGATAAAGTTAAATGAGGGGGATTCTTTTTTAAAAAAACACCATTGAGGATATAATGGGATATATTGAATTTTTAATCCTTTCCAAATTTGGGATATTGGAAGAATAATGGTCAAATCATACGATTGGGAATTCAATGAGAGCTGGACAAAATTTTGCTAGCCACTGAATTCAAAGTGTTGGTGCTGACCTTTAAAGCCTTAAATGGCCTCGGCCTAGTATTCCTGAAGGAGTGTCTCCACACCCATCGTTCTGCCCGGATGCTGAGGTCCTGCGCCGAGGGCCTTCTGGCAGTTCCCTCATTGCGAGAAGCAAAGCTACAGGGAACCAGGCAGAGGGCCTTCTCAGTAGTGGCACCCGTCCCGTGGAACTTCCTCCCATCAGACGTCAAGGAAATAAACAACTGACTTATAGAAGACATCTGAAGGCAGCCCTGTTTAGGGAAGTTTTTCGTGTTTGATGTTTTATTCTGTTTTTAGTGTTCTGTTGGGAGCCGCCCAGAGTGGCTGGGGAGACCTGGCCAGATGGGTAGGGTATTATTATTATTATTATTATTATTATTATTTATAAATGGAGAATTCCGGAACTGCTTTCAGTGGAAGAATGAGAGAAGGAAGACAGACGTGAAAGCAGTTTGCAAGTTTATGGCCCCCATTCATGATATTAAAAGTAATAACCAGCTAGAATTATTTGATGCATTTCGGTTGTTAAAGTGATAAATAAGCTTCAAAATACCATGGATAAATGATTAAGCATACTTTCCTTGGGAGTGACAAGTATAGGAAATACAATGTTATACTGTATGAAAACAGAATTATTTTGTGTAAAAAAGAAAAGAAAAAAGGAAATGCAGAATACTTGTCTGACCTTTACCAGTTTAGAAACATATTAACTTTCTTGTAGGTTCCAGTAAGACACAAGTAAACAAAGGCGGAAGCACTAATTCCAGCAGGGCACTGTCTTATCTCCAGTGCGAGTTAATACCTATATGAATCCACTGAGAGTGGTCATTAGTTTTAGGGCAAGGTGCCATCAGTGGGCCAATGACACTCAGCTCCATTTCTCCATAAAATGGAGGGGCTGTGTTGTCACAGTGAGAGAGATGGATGAGGAGAAACAAGCTGAGCTTGAAACCTGGCAAGATGGAGACGCTGTAGGTGAGTGGTTTCAGTGTCCCTGAGAAATTGGGCAACTGCCTGCCCTGGATGGGGTTGCACTGCCCCTGAAGGAGCAGGTTCATAGTCTGCAGATGCTATGTCCATCTTTGTCACTGGAAGCCCAGGTAGCCTCACTGTTCCTGGACTAGGAAAGCTTGACCCCAGTGGTTCAAGTTTTTGCTGCTTCAGGATTGGATTACTGCTGTGTGCTCTACGTGGAGCTTTGCTTTTGCTCCTTGATATGGAAAACCGCAGCTTGTGCAGGATGCTGCAGCAGGCTTGCTGACAGCGGTGAGACCCTGTCAGCATCTAACACCTTTGCTTAGAGACCTGCACGGATTGCCAATTTGCTATTGGGCCAAGTTCAAGGTGTTACTATTAGTATATAAAGCCCTTAACAGTTTGGGACCTGTTTACTTTCAGGACCGCTACTCCCCATATATACCGTATATCCAATCGGCCACTTTGATCTGTGGAACTGGCACTGTTAACTGACACTGTTAATATTTTAGTGTGGCAGCACCTTCACTTTAGAACTCCCTGCCTGTTGCCATTATTCAGGAGTTTTGTTGTATCCTTTGGTGCCCGCTTAAAACATTTTTGCCTATGGCAACTTAAAATGATGGAATATGCGCAGCTTGCGAACCTAACATATAGAATAAGAGAACAAGAAGAACATAAGTTTAAGGAAGATTGGAAAATGTTTATTGAATATGTGGGGGCAAATAGTGTACACTTGAAAACATTGGCAGATAAATTCAACAGTGTAAATAAGTTTTGATGGATGTAATAATGGAATACTGAATGTTTTAGTTTATGTAAAATATGCAGGGATTTATGTTATGCAAAATGAACCATGGAGCCTATCCGCAGAATCCAGACATATGTTTTAATTTCTTTTTGGCATTGCTGATTTTAATGATATTTTGAATGTTCTTAATACTTGTTTTTACCTGTTGTTGTTTTAACTGATACTTGTAATGTTTTAATGTTGTCAGGAGTCTTTTTTGTTAAACCACTCAAGAGTTTTTGTTACAATCAGGCACTAAAGAAATGCTGTGAAATTAAGTAACTAAATAAATTTGTAAATAAACATAAATATTACAAACCACCCAGGAGTCTCCAGTGATCTCCTCCCTAAAAGGAAACAAAATTGGTTAAGTGCTGTCCTACAACCCCTGGGATTTCTCACCACTTAGAGAAACGGGGTACTCATAACAATATGTTTGTTAGTATACTTTTAACAGGTATTACTACTTCCCTCAGAACTATAATTGCTGTTGTGTGATGGGAGGCCAGTGCTAGAGGCTGCTAACAGGGAACTGTCAGCATCCTTAGCAAAATACAATTCCCAGAATGCTTGGGTGGGAACTATCAGCTAAGATGGTATAAAACCGATATAAGTCGACAACCACAGTCTGACAACAGAAAACAAAAGGAAATACCTGGTGGAAGAAGTAAAGAGGTTAATGGCAGTATGAAAACAGAGAATGGATAGGCCTGAAGCCTATTCTGACTCACTTTTCCAATACCAATGCACTCACGGTCTTCCCGATTACAGCCCTAGCTTTATTAATGCCTCTTTCTCATCCAGATATGACCCATGGTTGAAAATTGCCTTGTCAAACATTTTAATATCCCTACATAACCTCCCTTGGCAACCAAAGTGAACTGGATAGAGACTTAACTTGAGGCCGAGGACATCCTGTCCTCTGCTCTCTCCTATTAAAAGCTCCCGCAAAAAATCAGGACTGGAAAACGAAAGGACTCCGCTTGAAACCTTGGAAAGCTGTTGCCAGTCACAGGAAACAGGTTCACACCGCCCATTTAAAGCACTACACTACTAAACAGCCATGGCTTTCCTCAAAGGATTCTGGGAGCTGTAGTTTGCTAAGGGTACTGATAGCTGTGAGGAGGCCCCGTTTCCCCTCACAGAGCTAGTTATCAAAGCGGTTCAACAAACAATCCCACTTTACGGGGAACTCTGGGAACTGTAGGTTTGGGAGGTGAATACTGCTCTCCTAACAGCTCTCGGCACCATTAATGAACTATAGTTCCCAGAATTCTTTGCGGGGAGTCATGACAGTTTAAAGAGGTATTGTAGTGCATTGAATGTATGGTGTGAATGTGGCCAGAATTAGGCTAGAGGGGACTGCTTCATTTAGCTCAAAACAAAGTCAGACATATCCATTTACAAAGGCTGCCAAATATTAAGTATTCTAACTGGCAGTGGTGGACTTTAGGTGTGTTTTATTTGCTTAGAGAGCTCTTTGATCAAGTAGCTAACAAGCAAATAAATAAATAGCTAGCTGCAGTTTCAATATTTGAGTATTTTGTTGAATAAACCAGGTACTTTGGGCTGAATTGTATTTTTATTATTATTGATTTTGGCCTTTGTGATTTGAAATTTCTTGCTTCTTAGGCATCCTCAGTATGGACAGTAAACGTTTTGCCCTAATGGAGCCTCTCCCTCACCTATTAAAAGCTTGAACGGATTTTGGAAGCAGAATAATCCCTCATGCAAAATAAAGAGACACACAAACACCCATATAGCTGCTTAATTTTTGCTTTACTCATTCCCTTTGGTTGCTTTCTAGGCCTCAAATGGGACCTCTTTAGCGAATCTTCATCTCTGTGCGCTTGTAGGAGGTGCCAACGCCCTTGCCAGTTGCCCAGTCAATGCCATAGACCTGCCCTTTCCGATCACCAATTGGATAGCCTCCGTTCAGGTTGGACTTATAGCAGTTGGCATACCACCAACCTCCATGCACAGTGACAGCGCAGTTCTGTGTCCCGGTGTCATTGTCATTGTCATGGGTGGAAAAACGCTGCCCGCTGTGAAAGGTCATGGAGTCACCTGCAGAGCAGAAAGAGGTGGTGTAAAAGTGCTCTCTTTTTTCCTTTGTCTGCTGCCCATTACATTTCTCTCCCTGCCCTCCACAGCATCAGTGCCTCTGGGTCTGAGGAAGCTTTGGTCAAAGTGCCTTTTCCATGTCAGTAGGCCCTAGTGGGCTCATCTGGTTGGGAGGAGAAGCAGCCCTTTGATCAGCATTGAGCGGCTGCTGGGTGTGAGAATAACCACTTTAATTTCTCACAGTGCCCCCAATGCAGTACGGCTCCAGGGCACTGTAGGAAATTTAAATGGTAGCTCTAGGAACGGGTGGGGGCAGGTAAGGTTCCAGTGATGCGTCCTGTCAGGAGCTGGAGATCTAGCTAAGTCACTTAAATAATGCAAATGGAGTGCAGTGAAAAGAGAAATCCTGATAACTGTTTACTGAGGAAATTGAACAAAAACAGTGTATAATGTGAGGAGAAGCAGAGAGGTTTTGTCTTTCTTTTGGCAGAAGCCTTGTACGTCAACCAAACATACAGAGGAAAACTCCCTCAGGCCAACATAACCAATCTGAGCGTGTGCTACCTCAGCAAACATCAAGCTGCTCTGCCTAGTTGCTAAGCCGCACCTCCCCTCTTGGCTAGCTGACTTTAACAGTAACAGAATTAACCCTTTAGTTGCACCCAAGATTATCTCTGCTGTTACACTTCCAACAGCAGCCATTGCTGGAGTAACAAAACAGCAGTCCCAGGTCTGGAATGAGTGAATACTAAATATGTTGGTCTTCAAAGTGACAGGGCCAGCTCAATATATTTTGCTGCCTGAGGAAAAGGACAAGATTTGCCTCCCCTCCAATTCCCTGTACAACAGCTGTTGGATCATCCTTGATTCACCACGTTCACCACATACCTGACAGCAGCAGGCTAGAATAGAGCAGGGTGGGTAACTGTTGGCCTGCTATATCCCTTCATTCCTCCCTGCTCCTGCTGCCATTGTGCTAAGCCATAATTTGGCTCTGTGTTTCATCCAAACCCAGAGTTGTGGTTTATTTCCCCCCTACAAACAAACCAAGAACAAACCTTGCTTAAAGTTCTTAGTTTGTTTGGAGAGAGACAAACCATGACCCCAAGTTCAAACGATGACTTAGCTCACAGCAGTGCAGCAGAGCAAGCAGGGAGGAGAAATCTCACCAGGGGCACCAGCACACTGCACATTCACCTTCAAACCATAGGTAAGCTTAACTATAATTTAAAATGGCAGCAGGGAGCCTTTGGCCTGTGGGCCTAATTAGGCCCACCCACCAGGCCTCTGCATTTGGCCCAGGCGACCATTTTAGGCAAACCATGCCGACCTGTCAGTCACCTGATACCATCTGATATCAGAGATCCGTTATCTCCAGTATATGCACTAAATGCCTCTGACCAGGTCCAGTTCCCCACTCCTGGTTTAAAGTGGCATGCGAACCAGGCCACAGTGCGTGTGGAAAGCAGGTTTGAAGTCCCTCACCTGCAGTGCCACTCAGGAATTGCCCCAGGACAAGCTGATACTTCTCCTCTTCTCCCCTGAGCTGGAAGGACTGGTAATGAGCAAAGGTTTTGCGGTCGTCAAAGTCTACCAAGTCCACACGCAGCTGGTGTTCCCCTAAGGAAAAGAGGACAGAAATTCAGCACAACTTTGCCTTTTGCACACTTGAAAAAACTTGTGTGCGATGTGGCGCAAGAAATATTTCCAAAGCAGCCTCTAGAAGGTTGTCCACAATGGGACCAAGCCCTCAGGCTGAAAAATGGTTCCTGCGCCTGTCATATCAAAACACATCACTGGGTGTCTTAAAGTTTTGAACTGGGGGCTGCTATCAGAAGAGTGGGGTGGAAGAGGGTAGTGGAGACATTGTATTTTAAAATCCTGCACAGATAGGATGCTGCAAATAAATCCAATATGATTGTTGTGATGGAATAAAAACACAGCTCTCTTTTGCCTCCCAGAGGCTCACAATAGCATAGCAGGTCCCTGCTACTGGCTTGGAAAGAATGTTTTTCCAGATAGGGATTGGCAAATATGTCCTTTCTGGTTTCTTTCAGATTTCCAGTGTTAAATTCAGTTCCCCACATGTTTACATCAGTTTTGAATGAATGCATGCATTTGTGTGCGAATATACGCATTTATGCACACTATTTTCCCCAATATAATGCCCTTTTGTACGTGGTTTCTAATACATTCATTTGTATGCACACTTTACCCTTGCACATGCACTTTTTGTACACGTTACTTAGCTGGAGAACTGCACTGCAAAATTCAGAGAAGTGTGCATTTCGAGGTATGGCTGTGCAACTTCAGCTTTCATTGTAAACCAAATCTAATTTCCCCTCCACCCTTATCCCCAGATCAAAGGCGGAGTTACCCTCCCGTGTCAGGAGATGAATGTTTTCGTTGCCCAGCCAGAATTCTGATAGCTGGTTCCCAAAGCCTTTCTTGTAGTCATTCCAGGTACGGTAGAAATCAACAGACCCATCCAACCGCTTCTGAAACACCTGAGAAAGAGATATAGAAACAAGCATAGCAGAAAAAATGAGTACATCACCTGTAAATGTATTGTTTTCTCATTCAGTCTCTCACATCCAGTGTTTGAGTGGCAGGGGCTATGGCCTTCTAGTTGTTGCTTGACTTCACATCCCAGCACCCCTAGCTATTGACCGTGCCTGATAGGGCTGCTAAGAGTTCGAGTCCAGCAACATTTGGAGTGCAAGAGGCTTCCCACCCTAAGTTTCACAGGCATGGAAGTGCAGACCTGGAAAATGACATCCTGGATTTGGGCTGCGTTGTGTTGGAAGGTATGGGTAGGGGATTTTTAAGGGGGCCAACTTCTGGGCTATGGAGTGCAGGAGTATCAGTGTTTGTGTTTTTATTTTAATCTGCTAGTTAGTGGGTTGGAAAAACTGCCGTGTTCTCATGTTAGCGTAATGACAAAGTTTTCCATTGCACTCTCTCTCTCTCTCTCTCTCTCTCTCTCTCTCTCTCTGTGTGTGTGTGTGTGTGTGTGTCAGAGAGAGAGCTTGATTTCCCCATGTTGTATGGAATGTTAATGTTTTACATGAATTTTCTTCTCTATGTTATTTGTGTATATGTTTTTTTAAGTGCAAATTACTTGGAGATCATTTAGGTGACAAGTGGTGAATAAGTTTAATAAATAAATTATCAAACCCAACGGGAGCAAAAAATCCCAATAACAATACAGGGCGTAGTACACTGCAGTAGCACTGCCTTCACCTCAAAGCAGCCACTCACCAGCCAGCCCCCTCCATCAGTATCCATGTCACAGAAGACCCTCAGGGGCCAGCAGCCCGGCAGATAGATGGTGTACCAGCCGCTCAGGAACTCCCCCTTGCTCAGCAGCTCCTTGCAGCTTCTTGGTGCTGGGAGAATATGCCAAATGAGAAAAGGCAAGATGAAAAGCAAGGGAGGCAGGAAATGTAGCAAGCTAGGGATGCCACCATAGCTTCCAATTAAATGTCGTTTTATGGTTATTATTTATATGCCACTTAATGCCAAATTAGGTTTCTAAGCTGTTTACAAGTATAAAAACCAATGAGAGAAACATTCAGATATAAACATCTGGAATTAAAACACATAATAAAAGGATCCAATTAAAACTCTAAAATCCAGAATTAAATCCTGCTAAACCAGAACACAAATTAAATAGGTCAAGCGGTCAAAGGAATGCCTGTGCAAACAGTTCAAAAGCCAGCAGAATGCCTATACAGATGGGGGCCTCTCTTAACCAGCAGGGAGTGAATTCCATAACATCAGTGCTACCAATGGAAAAACCTGCATATATTGATGACAGTGCATTAAGACCACTCCATGGGCTCATTTTCACTTGTTTAATGCAGCAGTTTCCAAAGAGGGTGGTACCACCCCCCCCGGGGGGTGGGGGGATTACCTAGGGTGGGGAGTGCTGGAAGTGTGAATGAGATTTTGAAAAGCTGGTATCACTGGATCAAGTTTATTGGTTTTGTTGAATTATCTGACTAATTGGTTTTAATTGGATTTTGAATGAATGTACAATTAATTGTGACTGTTGTGAATTTTATTATGTTATTATCTTCCCTATTGGGCTGTCGAAACCACTATTCTGAATAAATATTTTTATAGGGTGGGGTAGGGAGCACGGGGGATGAGTTTGTGGAACCAAGGGGGCAGGTTTGGGAGCTGCTGGTTTAATGTAATATTACTGTTGTTTACGACACAGTTTAAAGCTCACCTTTTTCACATTGTAGACTATAAAATGTCCACACAAAAGCTGGGTTTCTCATTTTGCTATTTGTGTTTGTGAGAGTGATCTTGTTTAGTCTGTCTGCTTTTAGCCTAGAAGTGTTCCTACAGGTCGCTAATGCAGATTACAAATTTTACTCCACATTTTTAAACTGGCCCTTGGGTAAAAGAGGCATCCTTTTATCTCTACGTTTTAGAACACTTCTACATTTATAAGGCGTGTGAAACTTCATTCACTGGGGCTTTTGAAGCATTTAGAAGCAGCCCCTGCTTTGCCTAATGATGTTGGGATTTTATCAGCAGCTCAGTCGCGTTTCGTACCACGAAAAGGGAATGTTAAACCATATATAATGAATGAATGAAAGGAAGGAAGAAAAGCTGTGGGATTTCAAAGTCTGCATATGCCTTTGAAGAAAGGAGAATTGTGGGAGGCTTTGAAGAGCTCACAATGGGCTCGCTTCCTTATCGTGGCAGTCCTGAGGAACTACTGTCACATAAGCAATTAGGGTAGGCAACGTGGTGCCCTTCAGAAGCTGCTGGACTACAATTCCCATCACCCCACCATGTTGACTACCCATGGCGTAGGTATTTGGGGGCAGTTTGTGGATCATTATATAGTACACTGTTGTCTTTGTGTACTATGTGATGTATGGAAGTGAGAGCTGGACCATAAAGAAGGCTGATCGCTGAAGAATTGATGTTTTTGAATTATGGTGGTGCTGAAGGAGACTTTTGAGAGTCCCATGGACAGCAAGAAGATCCAACCTTTCCATTCTGAGGGAAATCAGCCCTGAGTGCTCACTGGAAGGACAGATCATGAAGCTGAGGCTCCAATACTTTGGCCACCTCATGAGAAGAGAAGACTCCCTGGAAAAGACCCTGATGTTGGGAAAGATGGAGGGCACAAGGAGAAGGGGACAACAGAGGACGAGATGGTTGGATAGTGTTCTCGAAGCTACCAGCATGAGTTTGACCAAACTGCGGGAGGCAGTGGAAGACAGGAGTGCCTGGCGTGCTCTGGTCCATGGGGTCACGAAGAGTCGGACACGACTAAACAACTAAACAACAACATATAGTACACTAGGGTTGAAGCCCTACTTGCTTCTCTCGCCAACCCCCTACACCCTCCCTTTCCAACTCACCAACTGCTGCCCCCCTTCCTTTGAACTTTGTGAGCCCCCACCTTCCTTCCCGAACACCTGGCCAACCCCTCCTCCCTCCCTTTGCACCTCACAAAAGAAAACCTTGGACCTCACCAGGTCTTTGCAACTCACCTGGGCCCCCTGCTGGCTTGCCTGCATCTCTGTCCTCCAGTTCCTTCATCCTTTCCTCACCTGGGCCACTTGCCTGGGCTGCCCATCCTCATCTCCATTCTCCAGATGCCTCCCCTTTGCTTCACCTGGGTTAATCGCCTGAGCTGCCCACCTGCCTCTCCTCCTCACATCACCTTAACCTGCATCACTGTCCACTGGTCCACCTGCCGGACGGCCCAGTAGCTCGTCACACTGTAGTTCTCAGTGCCACCTGTCTGGGGCAAACTGAACTGCAACGTGACAACATCCTTGCGATTTTATATATTAGAGTTTGAGGATTATTATAAAGTTGAGCCACTAGATGGCAGAGGGTGCATTTCCCAAGAGAAGCAAGAAAGAAACTCACCGGATTGGCAGAGGGCCAAAAGATCTCCTCGATCACCTGATATTTAAAGAAAACAAACTTGTTACTAAGCAAATCGTAACAATACACTGAAGGCGAAATGATTCCAAAACCCACAATTGGGCAATACCTTGATTAGGACTCACCAAATGTTACAAACTTGTGGCACGCTTTCCAGTTCTCCAGATGTCACCCATAAAGGGTGGGGTAGAGAGTTGAGGGAAATAGGGGGGTGGGGGGAGTGTACAAAACTTAGGTTGATGTTGTAGTCATGAGGTCAGCTGGTAGACCAAAGGGAGTCTACAGGCTAAGTTCCTCCCAACAAGTGCTGCAGGTATCAAGTTTCACACCTGCCATCCAAAATCAATCCCTGGCTTTGCTACACTGAAGATTGCCATGCTTCTCTTTATTTCTGTTTTTGGCATATCTAGGATCTGGAATGTTTGTTTTTAAGAGGTGGGACAGATCCTACTCCCCTCACAGAGTTAGAAACCCCAAAGTGGTTTAACAACCAATGCTTCTTCTCAGGGAACTCTGGAAACGGCAGCTCTGTGAGGAGAATTGGGGTCTCTTAACAACTCTCAGCACCATTAACAAACTACAGCTCCCAGGATTCTCAGGGGTTCCTGCTGCTCCAGGAAACCCAGGACATCCCTTCAGGAAGGCAAAGCTTCTCATCACCCGAAAGACCCACAATCTTCACTTCTGTGGGAAAAGATAGGAAATGTAGTATTTCACCCTCTGTGCTAATGTCAGTGTCCACCTGAAATTAGACCCTGTTTCAACGATGGGGAGGCTCACATGTGGCCCTTGAGCCCTCTCTTTTCTGGCCCTCATCAGTCTTCAACAAGCTACACACTTTCTTTTATGCCTGGCTGGAATGTGTCCTTGAACTGCCCATTTTCAGGTCACCATGATATTCTGTCATTGGGAACCACAAGTCAAGGAACTTTGCCATCCCTATATGCTCAACACTTCCCTTTCTGCAGGGATCAGCTGCACAATCCAGTTCCTCCCTGATGCAGCAGGCTTGAAGTCACCGCCCATCAGCTGACAAGCAGTGAGCAACCTTTCTCCCTGCAAGGATCAGCTGTGCTATCCATGGGGAACTTGCATGTGCAGCTGTGCCAGCTGCATCCCTACCTGCTCCACACCTAATGTTACATATTGGCCCAGGTGTGGGGCAGGTGGGCATGGTTTGGGGAAAACAGCTCCACGGACCAAATTGGGACCTGTGCTTACCCCTGCTATGCTCAGTAAAAACTTATATCCCTGGGCATTATGCAGAAGACCGCGATCCAGGACTGGCTGCTTACTATATAGGGGTATAGGGCAGGCCATGTGACACTGACAACTCTATCAGAGGAGAAAGTTTCAACCAGGGGGACATGGGGAAAACAGCCAGGCAGGTGCTTCTATTGCCCTAACATCTGCTGTTTGAGGCAATCACCTCCCTTTGCCTAATAGTAGTCGGCACTGCACCAGCGTCACAGTTCAAAGGACAGCACAACTCCACAGAGGGGGATGGAAATCAAGTGGGAAAGAAAAACTCAACTTTTGTTTTTTTAAAAGGTAGTAAAGGTAAAGGTAAAGGGACCCCTGACCATTAGGTCCAGTCGTGGCCAACTCTGGGGTTGCAGCGCTCATCTCGCTTTAATGGCTGAGGGAGCCAGCTTCCGGGTCATGTGGCCAGCATGACTAAGCCGCTTCTGGCGAACCAAAGCAGTGCACCCGCCAGAGTGGTACCTATTTATCTACTTGCACTTTGATGTGCTTTCGAATTGCTAGGTTGCCAGGAGCAGGGACCGAGCAACGGGAGCTCACCCCGTCAAGGGGATTCGAACCGCTGACCTTCTGATCAGCAAGTCTTAGGCTCTGTGGTTTAACCCACAGCGCCACCCTCATCCCTTTTAAAAGGTAAAGGTAAAAGGTAAAGGTACCCTTGCCCGTACGGGCCAGTCTTGACAGACTCTAGGGTTGTGCGCTCATCTCACTCTAGAGGCCTTCCGCAGATACTTCCGGGTCACATGGCGAGCCGGCACCAGCGCAGCACACGGAACAGCGTTTACCTTCCTGCTATAAAGCGGTACCTATTTATCTACTTGCACTTTAAGGGTGCTTTCGAATTGCTAGGTGGGCAGGAGCTGGGACCGAAAGACGGGAGCTCACCCCGCCGCGGGGATTCGAACCGCCGACCATACGATCGGCAAGTCCTAGGCACTGTGGTTTTACCCACAGCGCCACCCACGTCCCTCTTTCTACCTTTTAAAAGGTAGAAATAAATAAATATCAGGTGGTACCTGAAACAAAATGTTGCAGTGTATCCCCACCTGTTAAGAGGAATGCTTTTGCTAAGGGCTTCAGAAAACCTTATAGCCATCGTGTGTGTGTGTGTGTGTGTGTGTGTGTGTGTGTGTGTGTGAGAGAGAGAGAGAGAGAGAGAGAGAGAGAGAGAGAGAGAAATTTCAGGAAAGGGAAACTGTCATCTTTCCCCTTTCCCAGGCCCTGATGCCTTCCTTTCTAGGACTCAGGATTGAAACCTATTGCTATATCTTGGGGTGGGGGTTCTGAACAGCTGGAAAATATGCCCCCCCTTTCATCCTCCTGAAATAATTCTGGGAGCTGAGTTATTTAGCCTCTCAGCTCACATTCCTCCAACCCTAGTTTATCTACCAGAAACTATTAAGGGCTTGAGCACACCAGTTCCCTCTTCTGTCTCCACCTCCCACAAAATCTCATCTGACACCTGAATGCTTTCAGAAGTTCAAAGGTCCTCATCAGACCATTTGGTGTTTTGCTTTTAAAAACAATAATTTACAAGCATATATATTTCTGTGTACCCAGGGATATGCCAACCTTTAAGTATGTAGAAATGACTCACAAAAATGTAGAAACCACTCCTCCCATCATGAGCTTTGTATGATGTTCCGCATTCTCCAAGGGTGGAAGAGGCCATGGTTGATTTCTGGAACACATGCTTTTCATGCAGAAGGTCCTAGGCTCAACCATGGCATCTCCAAGTACGACTGGGGAAGACTCTCCTCCCACCCTCCATATGAATCATGGAGAGCTGCCAATATGGAGCTGGCAGGACCATTGGCCTGACATGGTATAAAATGGCTTTACTTACTGGCAAGAAATTAAAATCTCTTACCTGCGCATTTGTTGGGATCACCAGTTGCCTCCATCCAGGTGGGAAAACAGAGCAAGACTGCAAAAACCCTGTAACACAGCTCCAGATGCATGGCTTCCTTGTTCCTCTGTGCAATTCACTGTCTCCCTGTCCTGCTCTCCTTATATACTCGCTGGGACCAATGACGCTCCAGGAGGCTTATGTTGGGAAGATTTCCCAACATGGTTCCAAGTCAAGAAAGCAGCAATAAAGAACTATTATTGGCTATTAATTTCCCATTCCCCAGAGGGTATGTGTAGAGGTGGTGAAGAGGTCATGTTTTGCCTCACCCAAATAGCATAACGTGTGCCAGACTTCAAATCAATAGTCTCTTTCTTCCTTTAAAGGAAACTGTAACATGCACAACTTCACTTTGTGCAGAAGACTTTCCCCTTCTATTTGCCTAACGAGTAGGGGTGAAAACAACATTCAGAAAAGGCAAATTTGATACTGAGCTCTTCCTTGTTTGCATGTTCATGAATGTTTGAGAGCCGATCAGGTTTCAAGTGACTGTTGGCATTTTCACAGATTTTTTTTGCATCACACACACACACAAAATCCAAAAAAACCCAAAACTGAAGGGCAGCTGTTTAGAACATGGCATTATAATGTTGCAACTGTTTCTTGAACTGTGTATTCCCTTGAACTCTGTTTTATGGAGGTGCTTAAGGAGCCATTAACATTTGTTCTCCTGTTTCTTATCTGTTTTGTCTCTCCAGCGCATGAGGAGAGGATTGTTCACTTAGGGGTGGAGGGAGGTTGTAAAGCTTACTGGTTCTAGCCTAGCTTTATAAAGCAAACAGAGGTCATTTCTTAATTGCGCAAGGGTTCTCATTTCTCGCCCTCAGTTCATCACGTGATGTTTTTCATTTATTTCTCACACGGAACAGGAAACAACCCAGAGACTTTTTTAACATTGGGGAGGACAGGCAGTAAATATTTTCACCTAAAATGTGAATGTTACTGGATTTTTTTTGGGGGGGGGGGTTCGTGTTTCTTTTCTATATTGAGCAAGTAGCATATTTTTAAAGACACAGAATTCATGAATACAACCCATACCCTGGCCTGGAAAGTCAAGACTTCTGTGTTAGTCTGAGTGTCTCATGCCATACCCATTGACTTCTATGTCACTTGTGGGCAAACACCACCCTGTGAATGTATTCTAAATCATGGAGTGGGGACTATTAAAAGCAGGTTTGGAGAGGAAGAGAGAGGATGAGGTTTGCTACGGCAGCTATATGTAGAAGTAAGTCCAAGAGAACACCATGGGGGCTTGGCCTCCAAGCACAGGGAAGAGTTTGGATTTGATATCCCGCCTTTCACTCCTCTTCAGGAGTCTCAAAGCGGCTAACATTCTCCTTTCCCTTCCTCCCCCACAACAAACACTCTGTGAGGTGAGTGGGGCTGAGAGACTTCAAAGAAGTGTGACTGGCCCAAGGTCACCCAGCAGCTGCATGTGAAGGAGCGGAGACGCGAACCCGGTTCCCCAGATTACGAGACTACCGCTCTTAACCACTACACCACACTGGCTCACCACTGATTTGGCTCACACTGGGAAGGGAAGAAAAGAAAGAGCAAAGGCGGGAGGGAGGGGGGGAAAGGAGGGAAAGGAAAGAGAGAGCGTGGGGTGAGGGGAAGAGAGAATAAATTAGGAATGGAGAACATTTATCCTGATCCAATGCATCTTTATTCTGCAGTTAAGTCTATCCAGTTCAATCCTGGTTACTTCCTAGCAAAACATACATATGATTTGTTTCACCTTGATTCTTTCCCAGTCTTCTTGTGGCAAATAATATATAAATAATATATAAATAGATGATAGATACATAGACTCACAGAAGCAACATCCAAGTAACTTCCTCTACCCAAATACACACTTTTTAAAAGCTGGATATGATTCTGTAAAAACTAACTGAAATGGACGTTGCGTTTTGATGACTTCACATTGTGCACAACTCAAGATAAAATTCAATACCTCTAGGGGCATACAAATGGATGGTGATAATGGGTAATGAGAAGCTTTACATTTACAGGGCTCATAATTTTTCGAAGAATCAAAGCCAATTAGGTGATAAGAATAGTCCAAAGGTTCCCTGTTTGAGTTTTTATGAACCATTTTGCAAAATGAATAGTGTTTGTCCTAGGGAATTGCGGGGGGGGGGGGGGGGGACGGGGACTTGTCACGTCAGTCTGTGATTGTGAATCCCATCCCTACTAATGAGTATGTGCATATGTGGGCTTCTGTTAGGAAGGAGCAGAGCTTTTTTTCCAGGGGAAACTCACAGGAACTTAATCCCAGCACCTCTCAGGTGGGCACCATTGCCATTCTAAGAGAATGAGGGAGGTGCTCATGGTGAGTTCTGGCACCTCTTTTTCTAGAAAAATAGCACTGGGGATGAGAGAGAAATCTGATCCAGTCACAGAGTTGTGACTTTGGTGACCCCCCTGGAAACCTAATGGGGACGCAAGATCTGTTGGAGTGTTAGTGCTCAGGATGCATATACGGTATGTATAGAGAAAAACATATATATCCTAAAGTATCAATCCAGGGCACTATGGAAAATTTAAACAGTGGCTCTCAACCTCCCAGCATTCAGGATGCTGCTGCTGCTCCCTCCCTGTGAAAGGTCGGCAGAGCCTACTAATGGGCACCCCAACCCACCCCCCGCAAACTCCATCCCTGCTGCTAAGGTCTAACCTCTCCCCTCTGGCACTCTCTCAGACCAGAGCCATCATGCTGTTTTAGAAATGTACCTTTTCCAGTGCTTGCATATATTTCCAGGGATGCATCACAGCCAGAACGGCAGGGACCACCTATAAATCTGATTTTATTATCCTGAAACCGCTTTGAGAACCATTATGGCTGAAGACTGCAAATAAATAATCAAGGTAAACTCCTCTGAGCACAGCCTTTTCTTTAAAGGAAATAAGAAACAAGTTGCTATATTTCACTGTGCCTTTGCTTCTCGGGGGGAGGGTCCAGTACATACATTCTTTGCTTAGCTCTGCCAAACACAGCAAATGAACTCACGCAACAAGAGCACATGGCCTCCATATCATCCGATATGAAGCTCCCAGGTTCAATAGCTTTAGCAAGAGTAATATTAAGTATTTGTTACTAGGATGGTGGTAAAGTCCTGCCTGCCTTGGACTGGGCTAGGAGTGCTGTGAAGAGTTGTTTAATGAGTACATGTATTGGTTTTTATCTTGGACAGTTGGGGGAACAAATAAGATATGTGTGTGGAAGGGTTCTTTTCTTTTTTACATTATTTTCACTCTTGCAAGCTGCACAGAAAAGCCGCTTAGAAATATTTCAGTTAAACAAATTTTCCAGTAGAATAATGTTATAAAAGCAGTAGCTGACAAATATTACAGCAGCCTTCCCCAAGCTTGGTGCTGTCCAGACGCTGTTGAACTAAAACTCCCAAAATCACTGACCATCAGCCATGTTCGCTGGGGATGATGGGAGTTGGGAGTCCAAAATATCAATGGCACTAGATGAAAGAAGGGCAGGTTACAACATTGCGGCTATAATCAAAGTTATCCCCAAATGCGTAGAAGTACGAACTGTTCAATAACAAAAACACAAAATGCGTTCCACAAATATTTCATTTTATTTTAGAGGCGTCTTCCCCCGTTGTGTTTGCTGCCATTCCACAGTAAGGGGTGTTCTTTGTTTTTCCAGGGAGGCAGCTGAGAACTGGACTCTTAGAAGGACCCACTCTTTAATGGACAGGCAACTTCCAATGGGGTCCAACATCGGTTGGGTTTGGCGTTAACAAGTCAGCTGCTTTGACGCAACTCCCCTACTGGAAACTCACTCACAAGAACGAGCGTGAAGGAGACCCACCCCAACTCGCTTGTGCAAGAAACTAACATCGTGACTCAAGTGTCTTGACATCTGCATAAGACTCTGACCTTTTAGAGTGATCTGGCTTATACAATATTGGGTGGAGGGAGAAAGAAGTCACACGGGTGAAGTAGCCCCAAGTTCCACTGGACATTCCACTTTTGGTGCAGCATTTAAGAAACAAATATACAGGACCAGCAGGTACTGAAACAGGAGCCATGTGGGCTTAGAATAAGGATAATCAACCAAAAGCAGGTTGCACAGAAGGGGGAAAAATAGAAAGAAAACCCCACAATCATTTGAAGGCGTCCTTAACCTCACACAGTTACATACGAAGCAGATCCCTGCAGCTTGAGCTTGCTAGTATCTCATGTATATATTTATACTATTTCCGCAGCAAGTCTAAAGGGTCCAGGTATCTGAGCCAAGCATCACCCATTGTGACAATAGGCTGTTTAGGTCTGGAGCAGATCTCCCACTTCAGCAGCTCCATTTGAAGGAGAGAGAGAGGGAAAGAGTCCTGGCTCCTAATGCAGCCACAGGCAGGCTCCTCTTCTCCAGCAACTCCTCCCGCAAGAGAAACGCTTATCAAGGCAGCTCCTTGGAGATCAGCCATCAGATCCTAATGTGATGGAACAAATGAGAAGGGGGGGGACACAGGGGGGTGGGGAAAACACTTCACCAGGCAAGAGAACAGACAGCAGGGGGAGCACCTAGCTCAGCCAAAATGGCAGAACTGTAACAGCGACTTCTCCCTTGCTTTCCTCAGTGCTAGAAACAACTTCACCTGGAAGGTGCAACTTGTGTAATTTGTGAATGGCTGGATTTCATAACATACACGTGTCAGCACTGCCAGCTTCACCATTTACATCTTTATTTGCAGACCTCTTTAATTTGAAAATTTAGGGATTTTAATTTCAGAATTAGAGCAACTTAGACTTCTTAGCACCTTGCTCCCTGTGCCCTAGTTAGGCAGGTGGGCATCATGAAATGTGAACGGCTCTCTATTGCCAGAACCTATGCACCATTGCATCTTATCAAACATACACCACATCAGGTGCCGTGCCATTGCATGTCACTCCCTGAATACTGTTAAATATGAAACATCAAATAAAATAATCAATACATGGTAACATCCAAGATATGAGGCATTTGGGCACCATATTAGATACCCAATTTTGCCATTCTCAAGTTACAAGAGGCACTTTCTCCTTGTTTCTGAAAAGTGAGGAAAAGTTAAGTTTGCAGCACAGTTCATACTAGCTCCATCCAACAGTGTTCAGTGCCGCTTATTCCCAGGTGACTTACTTCTGAGTAGACATACAAAAGACTGTTGTCAGGCAGCAGTCCTATACTCACCTACTTACAGAGCGATCCTAAGCATGTCTACTGAGACGGTCCCCACTGAATTCAGTAGAATACACTTCTGAAGAGGTATGGTTAGGAATGCACTGAATCTCTGAATTCAGCAGGGTTCTCTCCTGGGTAACTGGGTATAGAATTGCAGCCTTAATTTCTGAACAGATGTTTATCAGGCCCAGGAACCAGCGCCCCTCTAGCTGCTCTCTGACTCCAACTCCCACCATCCCTTGTAGGAGCTGATGGTGGCAGAGTCCAACAACATTGGGAGGGGGCGGGGCAACAGGTTGTGCACCTGATGCATATGATCGCAGTGTTAAAGCCTCAGACCAGTTTTAATGTTAAGATTTGCACTCATGGGGGTGTCTAATGGCCAGCCAAACCTGCAATGGAAACTAGCAAAAAAAACCACACCCGTATAATACAGGGTCTTACTAAAAGACAGATATGCAGAGACTTGTGAAGGGAGATCAGCAATGCCGCATCAGAGACTATAATTACAATGGATTTTTATCATGGGCTTCTTTCAGCCATCTTGGGTGAGAAATGGGGTATAAATCTAATTTAAGAATTAGTAACTCTCATGAACATGAGTGAAAGGAACTGGGTACTTTCAAAGGAGATATCAAGAGTTCAGTCCCAGAATGGTTGAACAGTGATTCAGAACAGTCTCTCTGTGTGTGTTTTGATGAAAATAACACTTTCTCCCCCCCCCCCAGCCCATTTTAGACATTACATAAAAATTCCTTATAAGCAAAGAGATTTCTAGATATTCTGTGGTATGAGAAAAGGTAATCAGAAAAAATTATTATTAATTGTATGGTTTGTTTGTGTGTTCTTGTTGTTTGGGACAGCTAAAAAGGTATCCAAGAGGAGATCATTGCATTTTGCAGTAAATCTTATCCCTTTTCTCCCAGCCCATCATCTGAAAAGCAAAACGAAAACCTGAGGTGACACTCCTGCTGTTGAGACATCTCATGAGAATAAGACACTGTTTCCACCCCCACATGGAGGACCAAATCCTGTAAATGTCCAGTGTTTGTATAGACACTTCTCACAGTGCAAATGCCGTTTTGTGGGTGGACAGATGCACTCCAGGAAGGGGAAGAGAAAGACCCACTCCTGGGATATTCACACAGATTACACCCTATCACTCAGGGAAGGACAACTTAGGCCCTTCAGATATGGCTAGACTCCATCAGCCGCAGGCAGCACATCAGTGGTCAGAGATGATGGAGTTGTAGTCCAGCAACATATTCTGGAGGGCAACAGCTCCCTGTTCCTCCTGTACCTTCTGTGCTATCACTTGGGATGGTGTGTTCTCTGCCTTGGTTTTTTTAAAAAAACAAAACCATACCCCCCCCCAAAAAAAACCCTTGTGCTAAGACTTGAAATACTACAAGCTGACCTGCATAATTTTGCAAACCTACCTGATTCTACCTAACTTATTTGAACTTCGTTATAATGGGGAAGGGCCAGGGTGCTGTAGCCCCCCACCTCACTGGAAACTTCGTTGTTCACATGTTTTCAAGCAAACTAAGAAACCTACTTGCTTCCTTTTCTCTCTCTTTTAAAAACAGAGTATTTTTCTGGGAGGCCGAATTCAGTGGCTTTTATTTGTGTCTGTGGGACTGCACAAGCACACACCACCACGGGGGAAATTGGTCTTGTTTAAAGTGGGCCTCTTTGTTACTCCTGTTCTTTCCACCCATTAAACACCTCCCCCAGCCTGAACAGTGCACAAGTTAAAGAACGTTAAGACTTCAGATGTGTTCACTAATGGGAAATAACTGATTAGTGCAGCAAGGGATCTAAGCAGAAGCAAGTACAGGTCCTTGTGCAATTGCATGCTGTGCACAATAATGGCCAACAGGCTACTGGTTCATTCAACTAAGAGGGTGAGAATTACAACTCATGCATAGCAGGGTGTGCCTACCAGCTATATTGAGACTGAAATTTTACACCCTAACAATTTTGTGCCCACGGCAATTGCCCCTGTGCCTTCCCTCACACTACACCACTTGCTCCACCACTGAGTAGGCTTGAGGCTGCATCCAGCCAATCAACCTTGCATTTCCAGGCGCAAATAGGGTTAATTTATTAAACCACTACCTTTCTGCAACAGCTTTCAGTTTGTTGCTTGTGGGAGAACCAGGTTTTGCCCAAGGAAGGATGCCCACCCCCAATGCACTGCTCATCTTAGGCTACTCTTGGAAAGATGCATGACTGTTTGGGGGTAGGGATTTCTCACCAAGAGAGACCCAAGCCTCAGGTTGTGTTTCTGCAAACAGGTCACACTGCAGAAGGAAGACCGCAAGCAACACCACTACTGGAGCCCTGGAGAAATCAAACTCCCACAAGCTTTAATGAAGAAGTCAGGATCACAAGTCTGTGCCCCAGGTGGCATACAACATATGGATAGTCTCCCTCTCTCCTCCCCGCACCCACTTGACAAGGAAGGCTCCAGGACTACAAAAGTCACACGGAAACACACAAAAGGCACAGCAAGAACACACAGAATTCATTCCTCAGCTGGTGGGAGGGGAGTAGAGAAGGCAGCTAGTTAGAGAGCACCCACATAATTCCTTTGCTATGGGTCTGCAGGCTTTTGGACTTGGCAGTGTCGCCACCAAGGAAGGGTTTTAGGGAGACATCAGATGCAGAAAGGCTGGCTTACCATATTTTGACATAACCTATGTTACTGTGCAAAGAGATGGGGAGAATAAGACCAAAGTCTAACAATACCTAACTGCACCACTGAGATTTGGGGGCGAGGAGGAGGAAAAGGAAGGTGACAGCAGCCCAGACATTTCTGATATTTTGAATCACTATGAGTTTGTGCCGATTGCTATTAATTGTTTTATGGGTTACCTTATTGTGCTTTTTGATTATACGTACTAATGTTTGTCCGTTTTTAATGCTACTATTATGGTGAGCCACTTTGAGCTCCACAATGCTCTTAGAAAAGTGGAAAACACAAATATCAAATCAAAAATAAATATCAACTCAAACTTTAAAAAATCTCCCACCCTGCCAGCAGACCTGCCAGTGGTTTGGAAATGTTGTTGCTAAGCAGATTCCCAAGGAAACCTAAAATGGCTGCTGATACTGATCGGTTCTGATTGAGATTACTCTCCTCGCAAAGACGCAGTGCTCAACTCCTGAGTCCCAGTAGCAGCCAGTCACTTAAATGATAGGTGAAGGAACTCCATTTCTGCTATTGGGAGATTCTGAGAGCAGAGGTTGCTATAGCGGTCTGCAAGTATCAGGCTGGATTACAAACAGCAACCATAGATCCCAGGGAAGTGCTGAAGCTCAGCGGCAGAACACCTGATTTGAATGCAGAAGGTCCCAGATTCCACCTCCAGTTTAAAGAACCAGGTCAGTAGCGATGGAGAAGACCTCTGCCCAGGACCCTGAAGAGTCATTGCCAGTCAGAGTAGACAATACTGGTCTAGATGGACATATAGGCCCAATCTGCATGATAATGCTTTAAATATGATACTGCTTTAAAAGTACCATACCGCTTCTCCGTCCCATAAGAATTCTGGCAAGTGTTAAGGGAGCTGAGAGTTGTTAAGGGAGCTGGGAGTTGTTAGGAGACCCCCTCTTCCCCTCACAAAACTACAATTACCAGAGTTCCCTGGGAAGAGGGGTTGATTGTTAAACCACTATGTGAACTGTATCATCAGAGGAAGCCCTGACCATTTATAGTGGTGTGATGGTGCTTCAAATCTATGGTGCAGATAGCACTTAAGTATACCCAGGATTGCAACCTAAACGATCCGCTTCCACCTATGAATGAGCTTGTGTGGTGGCTTACAAATGATGGCTAATTAGGCTATCAATTTATTGTACACCTCCTTGGGTATGCCACAGCAAGGCATAAGATTTGAAGGTGCAAAAGGGAGCATGGGAAGAACTCTCCAAGAATCAGGATGTTACACCCAGCTAATCATCTGGAGGCACTTATTTTTGTATTTGGTTTTTTTTAATGTTTAAAGTTTTTTAAAATGTTTAGGATAATATTTTGTTTTCTTGTTATTATGCTTCTTTAAATGTGCATCAGCATTGTAATTGTGTCTGATTCCCATTTGTACTGCTTGATCGTTTGTAAGGTTCTACTTGATTATTTAAGGCAGGTTACAAAACTGATAAGAGATTGTTTCCTTTGCAAATGTGAAGCGGTATAGGAATTATTTAAATAAATACATAAATAAATAAAAACTTTAAAAGCCCCTCTTAGTATGTGCAAGGAAATAAGGCTCATGAGCCCACTGTTAATGTAATCAAGTTCCCATAAGTGTAAAAACATGGACTTGCATCCAACCAAGTTACACTCAGAGAAGATCCATTAAAACCAATGGAGCTACGTTAGTCATGCTCATAAATGTTAATAGGAGTACTCTGAGTAGGAATACCACTAACTACAATCCACGATTTATTCTTTCCTGGTGTGTACTTGTTTTTAAAGCTTTTTAAAGCTTTTCTTGGGGTGGGGAGGAGAAAAGAACTAAAAGCAACAGGGCATAATAATACCACATTTTAACTAAGGGCGTCAAAGTCTTCGCTTTCCCCCCCTCTGAGAGCAGCTATTTCTCAATTGAACAGCTACAAAAAACAAGGGGGGAAAGGAAAGGGAAAAGAGATGGAAAGCCAGCTGGGAATAGAATCCAGTAGTCGCCATGGTGACTCCACAGCTTCACATTTTCGATCCTTTACTTTCTCAGCCACACCACAGGGAAGCCATAGGACCAGCACAGGGAGAAGAGGCCTTGCTTCTGAGCAGCATGTATTGGGACACCCCCCATAAAACACTTGCCACGTGAGAGCTTCTTAAAGTTTTGCCACTAGAGGAATAAACTAATCCCAGGGTGGACAGACTTCAGGCTGATTTACTTACTTACTTACATATTTACTTACTTACTTAGACCCCTAAGGTCTAACCTGAGGTGCAAAATGTTGTCATACATACCATACATTAAAAGCACAATACCTACCCACCCACCCCAGCCAAAGTGTAGTTATATATGCTGGGAATTGTAGTTCTGTGAGGGGGTAAACTACACTTCCCAGAATTGGGGGGGTGGGGGTGGGAAATGTGATTTAAATGTGTGGTGTGTAACCAGCCTAAGAATTAACAGGATGCCTCTGAGAAGATGTGATCAGTACCAGAAGCGAGCTCACAATTTCCTTCACAGAAAAAAAATCCACTTCTGGTTGGTTCCCACCCCACCCCCAAATTTCAGCAATGCTTTTTGATTTTATTTTCTTTTTTTTTTGAATGGAGGAGAGCTTTTAAGGTGTTGCTGTTGTTAAGACAACTGGGAATCAAAAACCCTTGCTGGCCTACCACAATTCACCCATAGATCTACCAGTCTGCATGCTTCTGAACACATGTGCAACAGTTAGCAGGGGAAACTCACTAGGGCAAGGGGAGCTTTTCTCTAGATTTTTTGTGTGTGTGTTGCTAGGGTGGTGGTGGGGAGTTTCATAGGGGCCTCAGTGGGTGATAGTGGTGGCTGGTTCCTGTTAAGAACGGGGCTGCTTGCACACTATACAGCACATTCAAAGCACATCTTCTTCCTCAAAGAATTCTGGGTACTTTAGTTTACACCTCATAGGGCTACCACTCGCAGCAACCTCACAAACCAACTACAGTGCCCAGAATTCGGGGGGGGGGGCATTTCAAATGTGCTTTAAAGCAGCGGCATACCTTGGGATCTCAAATTTCAGCCATGACCTGTGCCCCCACGCCTCTAAATAATCGTTGCGCCGCCCCCAAGGCTCTGCACCCAGTTTGACTGAACCAAACCAGTCACACTCCCCTAAATTTAAAGGTATAGCATGCAAGCAGCCTGGTAGGATGACCAACAGCAGATAGAGCCAGTGACAGGTGGAGCAAACCGATTCTAGTTTTGTTGCAGCCCTCCTCCCTGCTTATTTCTACAAGGTGATACTGAGACTAAGGAGGAGACTGACAGTCTCTGGCACTCCCTGGATGGCTTGTTAAGTACAAAGACAGGCAGGTGGAGCCAGGCTGAGGGCATACTGAGGCCGGTGGGGCAGTGCCCCATTTGCCCTCACAGACCAGCCTCCACTGGTGGGAGAGGGGAGGATTTGACCACAGTCCCTGCGACCTATATTCTCTGTAGCAACTTCCCCAACCTCCTGCACTAGGTATTCATTTTAAAAACCTCAAGAAGTACCTGCACACTACATAATTAACGTGATGCGTTGTTTTGAGCCTAAGGAAAAGGGATGGAGGAGTTAGAATTTGCACACAGAGATGAAAGTGGAGCTGCTGTTTGGTCGTTTTTATCTCCTGACCCAATTTCCCCCTCCCGTCTCCCCATCTCTCTTTTCTTATTGGCTATGCTGGCAAACAAGTAGATCCTACGCCACTCAGTGTGCAATTTCTGTGTCCGCCAGTTGTTGGAAAAACCTTTGAGATTCAGCTGCTTTCTCGTGGCAAATGTAACATGTGGTCATGCTCTCCGTCAAAAAAATAAATAGGGGGAGCAGAGGAGGGAGAGAGACAGACTCTGGTCAGCTCTGAATAGCTCTTCTCCACTGCTCATCCCTGCCCTAGGGAAGGCCCATAGTTTCAAAAGCAAACAAGAGCTGGTTGTTTGCACATTCCCGTTACACACACAATCAATCAGAAAGTTAACAGTATTCAGTTCAAAGCAGTCCCTGTTCTCCATCCATCCCTCTGCTGAATGCAGGAAAAGGGAAAAGCAAAATGTAAGCAGGATCCCCAGAGACAGTTTTATGCCTTCAGCAGAAGCCAGGAGTTAAGGATTTCCCTGGCCTGTACCACTTCAGCATGAAAGAGAAGGATGCACCTTTGAATATTCCTGCATATATATAAAATCACTGGCACATGAAAAACTAAAAGGCCAGGGATTTCAAGGTAGCTTTCTCTGAAGACATGCTACATTTCTATGTGCAAGGAGGAACAATCAAACATGCAAGCTCCTCGCAGCAGGCTAATGTTCTATGGTCCAGGAAAATCAAGATCATTTGATGCTGCTGAATGCATAAAAACAGGCCCATAATAGCCTTTCTTGGCTCTGAGGAAAGAGCCCCACGAAGGGAGTGGGTCTAAGAGAAGGTTCATAGATTTTCCTGGTTCCAGAGACAGCCCATTACTTCCCACTGTTCTTTCACACACAGCTACACCTACTGCTGGTTGTCCTCTCTGACGACAGGCAGCGTGCAAGGGAGATACAAAAAAAAAGGGGGTGGGGAGATGGCAATTGGGGACATGACGTTAGAGACAATATCAAAGCACAATGCCCCTTTAAACACGCCCAATACACACATTTCTGGTAGAGAGTCACTGATACGCCAAATAAATAGAAGGTTCCCCTTGGCTAGCATTAGTGCTCTGGTTAACGGGGACTGGAGAGGAATGGACATAATAGAGCTATGGCAAAATTATAAGCTTTAGTTTGGAGCCAAGGACAGGGGTACAGTTAAGAACAGAGAAGCAGCATGGACCAAGTTAAGAGAGAATAAGGTTTTAAGAGATTTGTACTTTATGCTTCAGATTGAGACAGGGTCTACCCCCAGAAGGGCAGAGCTTCTGTTCCCTTTAAAGAACTCTGAATTTTCAGCAAGGGCAGTCCTCCTCATAAATGCACCACTATTTGTTTTTTTGTCGGGAGGAGAGATGCACCTGCCTTTCAGAGAGTTCTGAAAAATGACAGGAGCAATGGGTTCATCCAAACTACCTTTTGTGCTGTGTGCTGTGTTACTAGGCACGGTCCTGGGCTTTACAGCCCTATGTCTGAACGTTTGTTTGCTTGTTTGTTTGTCCTAGTGCTTTCTCTGCGAAAACCTGCATTTCAACACTAGCTCAGTTTTCTGCAAATTGCCATTTGCTCTGATTCAGCGTAAAACGTGGGTTTTCCTGGGGAAAGCGACAGGGGGGAAAAACCCCACCCGGACACAAAGCTTTAAAGTGCAGGCCTGTGCCTGGAAAGTATGGGGCAAAAGATAGCCTGAATGAGTCCAATGTTCTATTGGGAATAGAATCAAGCAAGGGCTAAGCAATTTGTTACACAAACAGAAATAAGAGAGTGAGAGGGATGCTGCAAACAAAAAACAGCAGCGATCACTGTCTGGTTGACATCCCAGCCACCCCAATAGCGGCAACTTTCCCCAGTGCTGGAATGCCAAACAAACCCCTCTCTCAAGGTGCCTGAACAATTACGATTTAGGGCAGGAATCAGCATGAGCAAACGCACCCACCGTCAAAATTTGGGGATCACGCATGGCTGCAATCATCAAGGAAGTTAAGCCCTCAATAGCAAGGCTCCTGGAGTGATTTTGCCAAACTGGCTTTGGAAGGGAGCCAGCTGCCCAAGGATGTTTTAAAAGCTGGAAAGGAACATTGGCAGGCTTTGGCTCGCACAGCTTTTTTATTATTTAAAAAGCTGCAAATACAGTCCAAGGCTTTGGGCAAAGGGATACAACTGTATTATCTTGCCTCAAATTCTTCCTCCATGGCCCCCAATAATGTGTTCCTAGCTGGCCCACTGTTTAAACTGAGCCTTGACTGAGAAGAGATCCAACACTGGGGCAAAAAGATTCAACTAAGACCCAGCCAAGTTTGCTGAGGGAAGTTTGAGCACCCTTTCCTACACAGAGGTATTTTTCTTTACATATATCCAACTTCAAGGCTGAAGACATTGGCTGTGTACGCACCATACATTTAAAGCACACTGCTTGCCCCAAAGAATCCTGGGAACTGTAGTTTACCCCTCACTGAGCTGCACTTCCCAGCACCCCTAACAAACTACAGTTTGCAGGATTATTGCGGGGGGGGGGGGAGTCATGTGCTTTAAGAGTATAGTGTGTGTGTGTGCAGTCATTGCTGCCCTCTGAGGCAAAGACCAAAATGGTACCACCACCCTCATTCCATGTTCAGAAGCCAACTGGACTTTCAAATGAAGTCAACACTGGTGAATTGTCCAGCGTACCACAGGACAACAGGCTAGCTGGGTGTGCAGGCCAGGCTGTGTTGCAGACACAGCTCTGGCCTCTCAACCCGTCATCACCCACTGCCAGCCCCCAAGCACTTGCCACCTGAGGCAGTCACTTCACTCCATAACAGGCCCTGCCCAACTGGCTTCCTAGCACACACAACTGAAGCAAAAGATGATGCTCATGCCATAATCCAAACATGACTATGTCAGTGGAGTACCTGTGTAGGAGAAAGCATCATTGTGTGAAGCAGGCTTAAAGACATCTTTTGATCCCACACTCTCCTATGAGAGGTGGGTGGGAGGAAAGAAAGAAAGAGAATCAAGGACAGATTGAGAGGAGGAGAACCCAGCTGGTGATTCTCTGAAAGGGTCTGTCGGAGACAGAGATGGCAGCAGAAGATACAGATGAGAAACCCTTAATATTGTTGGGTGCATGCGAGGAGAGACCCTCACAGAACATTTGAAATTTCCTTTAACACTGACCAAAGGTTACACACAGCAGGGATGGAGAGCTATTTGGCTAGGATTTTGTTCACCACCTGCCGACAAAAGTATAACCTACTTTGAGTAGGGCAAACCACAAGTTATAGCTTTTGCAATTTAGCAAAGTATGCTCAAACTGGCCCCTCGTTATATGGATAAAACATCAGTCCCAAAGATGTACTCTCAGTCTGGGGTTGGTTCGCCACAGACAACACTTTCACTCTCCCCCCTCCAGCTATTTGCCCTCTGAAAGTGCTGCTTACAGTAAACAGCACCAACTTCACAGGGAAATATCAGCTTGTGGGAAGGTGTCGCGAGGAAAATGGCACAAGGCCCCATTCTGGTGTGAGGCCTTGATGTGGATTAGGAGAGTTCTAGATTGGAGGGCCATGCTATTACTATATTTATTTCCTTTATTTTTATTGTATAATTTAATTTTCTCTGTGTGTTTTGCTTTTTTTTGTAATTGGTTTTTATACCAATTTTTGAAGCCTGCCCTTCCTCCCAAAGGAGCCCAGCTCAAGCACGCTTTTCTAAAAGTGTTGTACCCAGTGGCGTAGCGTGGGGGGTGCAGGGAGGGCTGGCCGCACCGGGCGCAACATCTGGGGGTTAGGGTTAGGGGGCGCAAATCCACGGGTTAGGGGGCGCAAATCCAAGGGTTAGGGGGTGCAAATTACTTGCCTTGCCCCGGGTGCTGACAACCCACGCTACGCCACTGGTTGTACCTCCACTGATGGAGGCAGCATGCCTCCGATTGCCAGCGGCTGGTAACCGCAAGTGGGGAGGGCTCTGTTGAGCTCAGGCCCCGTTTGCAGACTTCCCTAAGGCATCTGGTTGGCCACAGTGAGAACAGGATGCTGGACTAGATGGGCCACTGGTGTAATCCTGCAGAGCTATTCTTATATTCACAGAGAAACCGTTCCCTGCTGCAGACAGTTGGCTTCCATAAATTGGAGGACAATGAAAATAGCAACCCAGGGGAATGAGAAAGATAATAAAAACAGGGACCCTAGGTGTGTGAAAGTAGCCACTGATGTCACACACACATCAGTGTTTTAAGGCATGTTCACACATTACACTAAACACAAGTACAAGCTGTTTCTACACAGGCACATGTGTTTGTGTAAAACAGCTCAGCTACTGCATACATAGACTGTACACTCGTTGAATGTTACATGTGAATAACTGTACAAGTGTGTAGCTGAACTATCTGTGTTCACAGGTATGCTGACACTGAATGTAGCATGTGAACGCACTTTGGGACATCTAAAGAGAGCCGTAATCACAACACAGCCTTAATGAATGTGAGAAAGATTTTTAAATAATAATTAAAATTTCAAAGCTTTTCTTTGCTGCCCTTCTTAAAGATCCAGAGTCCTCATTTAAAGTGAGTCACAGTTTTGCAGCCAGGGGATAGAGGGAGAGAAAGCAGAACAAAGGAGGAAGACGACAGAGAAACCCAGAACTGCAGACAGCCAGTCATGGGGTTGGATATGAGAAGACTGCAAATATCTGTGTTGAGGAAATAAACGAGCCTTCACTAAAAGTTATGTGGTGTGAGTAGGCTGAACCAGCCCCTTCCTCGGCACAAAAGAGTACTGAGCTCAGTGGCATGTCAAACTGCCAGTCCTTGAACACAGTCAGTAGCATGTATGTGAGAATTGCACAGCAGCAACGAAGGGAAAAACTGAGTGCAAGGACACAGGAATAATGCGAAGGTGGGGAAGAGGGGAGGAAGGTTGTCAAGCGTAAGATCCCTCTATTTCTGTGTTTAGAGGGATATAAGAGCTGATCTGCCGTGCTTTATCCCCCTAAAACGCACAGAAGACAAACTGGGGGTGGGGTGGAGAAATGAAGACAGCAGGAGAGCTGAAACTCACAGCCTGAACAGCCATTTTGAAAACACACAGTAAGTTATTGTGTGATACAAGATGGCCGACCATCATGAAGGCAGGCTTTGCATCCCACTGGATGCTCTCGGTCTTCATCTGTGAGTAGTCAGTTCCAGTAACTTTCCCACTAACACTACCCCATTGTCTTATTTTTTTTAATGAATATAGTTTCTTAACTGCCCTGGGCCACATCCACACCATAATTTAAAACACCAGTCTACCACTTTTACAGTCATGGCTCCTCCATGTCTCAAAGCATCATGGGAACAGTCATTTGTTAAAGGTGCTTAGAGGTAGGAGCTCTAATTTCCTAAGTTCCCTAACAAGAGCGGTTGAGAGTAAAACCACTCAAAAATTGAGTTCTGTTAGTTCCTAGCAACTCTCAGCACCCTTAATAAACTACACTTCCCAGGATTCTTTGGGGGGAGCCATGACAAAAGAGCACTTTAAATGTAAGGTGTTGATGTGACCCTGGTCTAAACTATTATAGCCTGGGCACCAAATGAAAAACAACAAAAGGCCCTGAGGCATCTTAAAGACCATCAAACATATTATGGCAGGCGCTTTTGTGCACCAAGCTCATGCCATAATAAAGCTGTCAGTCTTTGAAGATGCCACAGATTAAACAAAGCAATTGCTTTGGAAACTACCCCAAAATGAAGATCAGAATGTTCTTACGGACAGACCATCTCCCTCTCTGCTTCTTAGAGGACAGCACATTTCCCCCACCACCACCAAAAAACCCCCCTGCTCCCAGCTGCTTCTAGGGAACTTACAGTGTCTGATAGGTGCTGTCCTTTGCCTTGAGGAATTTCACCACGAAAAAGACAACGGCTTGGAGGCTGAGTACCAGGATGATTCCCCCGATGAAGCTGGCAGAGTCAAATCCTGGCGGGTGGAACTCCGGGGAGTCAGTTAGCGGAGGGCTGGCCGTTGTACCTGGGGGGAGACAGAGCAAGGGGGTTGTGAAGGTACCTGGCAAAAAGGGAAAAGGCTGCAGCTCAATGTGGGAAGAGTATCTGCTTTATACGCAGAAGACACCCCTGCACAAAAATACTAGAGAGCCACTGCCAATCAGTGTAGGCAATGCTGGTTTGACTTGCATGTTCTTGAAAGAGTTTACAACTGAGAGATCATATTCTTTACTTTCCCACCCGTCCATTAACTCACTATTACTGGCCCCTCCAGATTGAGTGGGGGATTTTTTTGGGGGGGAGGGGGAAGCGTGTATTTTGTATTGAATCGCTTATACAATAATATTTAAGCATTTATAGGCTGCACGTTTCATAAAAATGCTACAAGGCTGTATACAATACACAAAATGACAACAAGATTTTGTTTTCATTGACAGGTTCCAAAGATGGAGTAATGATTAGTTCCGTCATAAAAAAAATCCCAGCTAACAACTTATTCAAAAATTCAGCCACCTCTGAGCAGTCCCACATGTGCTTCTATGTACCAACTACACAGCAGCCCCTCCAGCACAGTGAAGATGGACCTGTGTGCACAATGGAGAGCAGTCCCGGAGTAAGGTATCAGTACTGTACTAACTTTAGAGAGAGCTCTGAAGTTTGAGCTGACGAAGACCTGTACGGAGGCTTGGCCACAGACCATATAACACCTCTGCTCAGAGATCTGTGCTAGTTGTTGATTTGCCAAGCTCAAGGTATTACTATTACTATCTGGAGGCAGTTGGAGAATGGATGAGGCTGAATCTTGACAAGAAAGAAGTACTGTTTTGGTGGGGCAGGAGGCTGGCAGGTATGGGGAACTCCCTGGTCTTGAATGGAGTAACTGTGCCCCTGAAGGACCAGGTGTGCAGCCTGGGAGTCATTTCGGACTCACAGCTGTCCATGGAGGTGCAGGTTAATTCTGTATCCAAGGTGGCTGTCTACCAGTTCCATTTGGTATGCTGAGAATCTACCTGCCTGCGCACTGTCTTGCCAGAGTGGTACATACTCTTGGTTATCTCCAGAATTTCCTGCAGCGTACAGAGGGTACCAAGCCCCCTGCAAGTCTTATGATGATCTGTTGCACAGAAATTCCAACAGCCTCTGCAGCCTGAATTTCTTGCGTTCGCCAAAAACTCCCCCTAGCAATGTTAATGGGTCACAGTCAAAAATCACAATTCAAGCTTTCCTGATGGTGAAAGAGATTAGGTGGCTGGGGCGGGAGGTCTGAAATGGCACCTCCTGGCCAACCTTACCCCTCACTTTACAAGATGTAAGGATCGAAAAGCATCATTTTGTTGCAAGCTTCTTCTTCTTGTCTTCCACTATGCCGCACTAGTCAGCTCATGTACAGGTCCTATTGCAAAGGCTTAGCTGCTAGAACTTAAACCTTCGTTCCACGGACTGTGCATTCACCACCCAGCCAAGTGTTTCGCATCTCCATCACAAAAGCAGCCACGCAATGCTGCAGCATTGCTACTGAAGGGGTGCACTTTGCAAGGAAACAGAGGAAGCAGTTAAACACAGTGTGGGCAAGACTGGTGTGGAAGCCAAAAAACAGGAGCCTTCGCTCACGCAGAGATAAATGAGTGCATAGAACTTCCCGTCGGGAGCCTGCGCTGGATCAATAATTCACAAGGATTCAGGATAGAGTTACTCACTTTAATTAGCCCAAAGCTCTTCAATTCTTGCTCTTCTTTTCGGCAGGAAGATTCATTCTCTCTGAGAACATATCCATCCATCTCTCCTTCACTTCTTTATTAGCTAGCTTTTCCCTTTCCATTCCTTTGGCCTGCCTTGTTAAGCTTTCTCATCCAAACCAGCAATGGTGTACAGCAAGAGTTTGCCAGGCCTCTTGGCAATAGCAAAAGGATCTGTTTTTTTTTATTAAAGCCCCTTAATTTTCACCTGAAATAGTGGTGGGAAGTCTTGCTCTCTTCTAAATTGCTGCTAAAAGCACAGTCATTTTTCAAAGGTGAGGTCTGAATGACCCTCCATGTAGGATTGGGAACATGTTGTGGGCTTGTAGGTGGGAAGATTTGGAGCTAAATTCTAAGCAGAATCTGAACTGAATCCTAATAATAATAATAATAATAATAATAATAATAGTTTCCTCAGCCACTCCAACAAAGTATTAAAATACAATAATTAATCAAATACTGAAACCTTTCCTAAACAGGGCTGCCTTCAGATGTCTTCTAAAAGTCCAAATTGTTGGAGAAGCACACTTTGCCCTGGATACAATCACACTGAGACTCTGGGTTTAGGAAAATAGGAAGATCCTAGTTCTACTTAGGTAAGGTGGCGATGCAATCAGCCATGTTTGCTCTCACGTCTCAAGGTAAGCTGTGGTCCTGTTCCCCGAGTGACAAGTGTTTACCACAACAGAAGGGCTTGCTAAGGAAAACAGCGCCTGGAGCACATATGACCACCAAGAAGCCGCTCTGCATTCCCCACTTGGAGATGCTCTAGCACTAGCTCACCAACATTCAAACCCTCCCCTTCTCCAACGCGCAAAAGATAAGGGGAATCACACTTACCAAGTGTGATGATCTCATGCTCCTTAGTGGCTGGCTTTGGAGGCTCTTTGGTGGTTGGCTGTGGAGGTTGCTTGGTGGTTGCTTCGGATGCTAAGAAAAGAACCATCATTAGCAGGGGGGAGGGGAGGTCAACCCACACCTCTTTCCTACAAGAAAATTTCCCTACCACACATTGCATTATCCAAGCAGATCATCACATTAGAGAAGCACACTCAGGGTTATGCACACTCGGTGACAAGAAAAGCCACACTACATTTATATAAAGTAGAATAATTAGAGCAAACTAATAAAAAAAGTAGTCATTCAAATACCTGAAGGGAAGAAGACAAAGATTTGTTATCTACTGCCCCACAGGACAGAGCTAGATCTTAATGGAAACCATCTTGCCTGTGTCAAGATACAAACGGCTCCCAATGTCTGCACTTTCTGGAAACTACTGACCATGGTAGGGCAAGCTTTCATAGCTGGATAAATGGATATTTGCCACGAGCGAATATTTTGTATTGTTTCAGTTTTGTTTTAAATGCATCTGCTTTTTGTGATTTAACTATTTATTTATTTATTTATTTAGTGCTGTTTTTATTTAGACAGCTGTAGAACATGAATGAATAGACATAAACAGCTGTTAACATCAATAGCTAGGAATGAACCCTTATGTACCTTATGGCAAGAAATCCCATAAAGATGCCTGATAACTCAGGAAAAATTGCTGCCAGGAAGGGCAGCCTGTATTGGATCAGATGGGCAAATGGTTTGAAGAGGACTCCTCCAGCTGGTCATGTGAAAGTGTCCTCTATGTCAGAGATAAAGAACCTGTGGCCCTCCAGATCAGGGAGTCTCCTCCCCCTAGCTACTTTTCTGATCCTTCAGGGAGGAAGTGCCACCCCACCCAGAACAGAACGTCTCCCTAGTTCCTTCTTGCTTCTGTATCAAGAGTCATAAGCAAGAAAAATGTTTGAGGAGGTCCTGGTGATCAGGTTCCAGAATGAACAGGCAGAGGCAAAGGTCCTGAGCCAGATGATGTGGCCTAACAGACAGCATGGTGATCAGTGATTGGGCAGAAAAGCATTACCTTCACACCTGGAAGTGACATTGTAAAAGTGACACTTCTCCTTGGCTGGCTCTCCCTTCACAACACAGCTACCGGAACCTGAGGATAGAGGAGAGAAACCAAGTCACACTGAAAATCCTGCATGTCTCCCTCTCCCCCAAACACACATTTCCCCCACTGTTTTATACAGGGCTACACAACCAGAAACAAAATGAAAGACAAGCCCTATTCTGGGGTTCACATCATGTGACTGGCCATCATGTGCCATGTCTGCTGTCTCCTCACCCGCCCCTGAACGTTGGGTGAAGGTCTGGAAAGAGGAGTCACACATAGATCGCTAGCCAACGAAATGTCCTCCAGATGTTGCTGAACTACAGCTCCCATCATCCCTGAACATTGGCTATGCTGGCTGGGGCTGATGGGAGTTGCAGTCCAACAACGTTTGGAGGCTGCCATGTTGGCTACTCTGCAGGGTCACACCCACACCATATGGCTTCCTCCAAAGAATCCTGGGAACTGCAGCTTGTTACAGATTCTGGCCACATAGACCTACAATTCTAAGCACTCTTAACATGACTCCAGGACTGTTAAATTGGTCTAAGAATGCTTCAAATGCATGGTGCAGATGGGACCTTAGGTTCCGGGTGCGATTTAGAATCCTGCTTGCATAGAGCACGCTCAGGTCATCTGATCTTCCCCCTCCCCAACGAGTGTGGAAGACGGGGCTGATGCAGATGCAAGAGACGGTGTGGGGAGCTAAGTAGGCATCACCCTGCTGCCCTCCTCACCACACAATTGTGATGGCAAGAGGGAAGCATACCTGGACAGGGATGCTGCAGTCATCAGGAAGCATGATTTAACACAGGAGTGAGTGAGTGAGTGAGTGAGTAAGTAAATACAACAACAACAACAACAACAACAACAACAACAACAACAACAACAACAACATGCCCATCTGACTGGATTGCTCCAGCCACTCTGGGCGGCTTCCAGCAAATATAAAAGTGTGATAAAACATCAAACATTAAAAACTTCCCTATACAGGGATACACAGTTGTATTAACTAGTAGCACCTTAGAGACCAACTAAGTTTGTTATTGGTATGAGCTTTTGTGTGCATGCACACTTCTTCAGATACATGAAAGCTCATACCAATAACAAACTTAGTTGGTCTCTAAGGTGCAACTGGAAGGAATTATTTTATTTTGTTTCAACTACGGCAGACCAACACAGCTACCTACCTGTAACTTGTATTGACTACCTTTCGACCTGCTCTTTGGGGCTGGCGGTGGGGGAAAGCAACGCCTTTCTGCTGCTCCCCGACCTGAACACACCTTGAATGGCACCTTGTTTTAGAGGAGGAGAACAAGGGGGAGAAATTCTCCCCCTCTCTGTGCGGCACCTCCTGCCGCTTCACTGAAGGGGCGCTGGGCAGAGAGGGGGATAATTTTTTTTCTTGTTCTCCCCCTCTAAAACAAGGTGCGTCCTATGGTCCGGTGCGTCCTATAGAGCGAAAAATACAGTAGATAGTGAAGAATGTGGAGTGGGGAATTAGCACCAGAGGAAATCTTGACAACCCAAACCTTTCCTGAAAGAAGGATCCACTCTAGAGTTTGCTGGGTGGGAGATGCAGCTGCTACCCAAGACTCCTTCACCTGAGATCAGGGGTGGGGAACCTTTGGCCCTCCAGACAAGGGTGGTGGAAGGCTAATCAGCACCCAGTGGGGGGTGTCGGGAGCGGCGCAAACAGCCCAGCAGCACATGTGCTTGCGGCGTACGTGTGACGCATGCACGCCGCCGCTACGTACTGCACATGTGCGTGCGCCGTACGTAGCATGCACAGCATACAGTGGCATTGCGCATGTGCCGTGGGGCAGTTTGCCGACGGTGCTGGTCAAGCGCCATATGGACAGCGGTGGGATCCCTCCACCGCTGCTGCAGTCACAAGCAGAAGATCCTCTGTTCGCGACGGCTGCGCGATTTTGGCAGCTTGTGCTGCTGTGCCCAGGGGCGGCGGGGTGAGCCCCCCCCCGCAGGGTGCCTTCTTGCCACCCCCCTTAGAGATGGCACCCAGGGGGCACCGCCCCCCATTGGCTATACTTCCTGGGACTGTTTGAGCTACATGGACCAAAGGTCTGACTCAGTGTAAGGCAGCTTCTTGTATTGGGAAGCAGCCGTAGCTCAATGGCTGAGCATCTGCTCTGCATGCAGAAGGCCCCGGGGTTCTTTCCTTAGCATCTCAGTCTGGGAAAGAACACAGTCTGGGATCCCGGAGAACAGCTGCCGGTCAGTGTGGACAATGTTGAGGTGGATGGACCAATGGTCTGATTGGGCATAAGGCAGGTTCCTACGTTCCTAACCAAATCTCTCCCATCTTTCGCCTCGCCCTTCTTCCACCTGCTGTAGTAAGTAGGGCTCCAGGTAGTCTGCACACCTGATGAAGTGGACAAAAGGGCCAGGTAGCAGCGAGGAAATGGGCAAGACACCACCCCCTGTTCTTTCTCCGTATGAAGATAAGCACTTCGGCAGGAGCTTCCAGGACAACGTTGTGAGATGGGAGTTTGTTTCTGAACCAGCAGAGAGCAGAAGGCTGTATCTTTGTGGCTCCCATCTATCTATCCCCCTGGGGATGGCAGTCATGGCAACAAACAAAGTACACAAACTGACACAGATGCAGAGCTTGAGGCGATTCCACTCAGAGGGGTAGCCACAAACTCCCAGCAAAATGGAAGGAGGGATTTCCAAGTATCAGCCAGGGCATAGACCTTAAAGTAGCAAGGTCCTTTGCTTTTTGCTTTCAAGCAAGACAAGCGAAGGCAGAAGGCCATGTAAAGGATGTAAGAAGAGTCCTGCTAGATCAGGCCTAAGGATCAGCCCTCCCCTACTTGTGACTCCCAGTGACTTTTATTCAGAGGCATATTGCCCCTTGCACATCCAGCAAGTCAGGGACTGAGTGGTCCTTGGAGAAGGTGACAACTGACGAAGCGCAAGGCATATGTGCCAGAGATTCTGGCACCTCCAGTGAGAAGGGGCCGGTGGCCCCATTGGAGAGCCAGAACCAGCCAGAGAAGACAGAAAAGGGCTGGATGCACCATTTTGTGGCTTCCTAACATCTTGTGTAAGGTGGGGTGGCTCTTGAGAATGCTCAGAGGAAAAGGGAAGCGGTCTGGCTATTTCTCCATCTAGTCCAGTATTGTCTATCCAAGTCTCAGAAGAGGGTCTTTCCCATCATCTGGTTGGTGCCAAATCCTTTTAACAAGATATGGTAGGGATTGAACCTTGAGACCTCCTGCATGCAAGGCCTGGTCCTAGGGTATGGTCTGAAGGTCCACAAAGCCACCAGCTAAGCAGGTTTGGGTCTGGTCAGTGCCTGGATGGGTGACCACCTGGAAATTACATTGTCTTGGTTTCAGTGATGCATGAGGTGTACACATTTAGGGCTGCCAGACGTCTGGGTTCTCCCAGACACGTCTGGGAATCGCTCTGCAAAATGGTGTCCAGGCAGATTTTTGCTGAATCGGCAAAATGTCCTGGAAAACCCGGATGTATGGCAAGTTGGGCTAGTTTTTTTTACAAAAAACTTTAAAAATCAAAGAAAAGTCCCAAAACAATTTGGGGGGCACTCAACAACTTCGATTTTCACTTTTGGAGATGTACACAGCATCTCCACTCCATGTATGAAGAGACGTTCAGGTGCTGGAAGAGCTTGACGCAGCTCCTGCTCCTCCCTGATGACCTCCACCCATCCTCTCTAGCTCTCCAACTGCCTGCCCCTTACTCCCAAACCATTTCTTCTCTTCCTGGGACCCTGGAGAGCTGCTGCCAGTCAGAGTAGACAATACTGAGCTGAAGAAGTAACCACAGTGCAATGGCAGAGCACATGCATCATCCACTGAAAAGAGGTGGCAGGTGATGGTAAGTCAGAGCAGACAATACTGAGCTAGGTGAGCAAATCATTGGACCTGGCAGCATTATGTAGCATGCACACAATGACGGAATTCTTCGACCATCTGGGGGAGAAGAGGGAAGCCATTACAAAAACTCAAAGCACTGGGAGGATAAGGCAGGGAAATGGAATTACTTTAGGCAAATATGTTCCACTTTGCAGAGAACATGTAGAATTGGGCCATTCTTTGTAAGGTGTATGAGCTGAGTTTTTGGCAAGCATCCCCCCTCACCTGCCGCAGCTTACCTGGCTTCTCCTCAGACTCTCGGCAGTGCATCCACACGCAGTTTGTGATGTTCAGAGTAGCATCTCCTTCAATGCACTTGTCACATGACTCCAATTCTTTGCATTCTCCTGCAAAACAGCAAAAAAGGAACAGGCTGAGTTTTCAGGCAAGTATGAATCCTGCATTGCGACTTTGGAGCAGGCTGCAAGAGAAAACAAAAAACAGGAAGTGGAGCACTATGTGGTCTGGGCTTGTATAGATACCCAACCGCCTGTTGATTTCTGGAGTCTTTGCCCCACATTTTGCCTGTGGTCCTGTATGCTACAGCCCCCCACTATTAGTAAAACTGCAAAGACACACACACACACACACACACACACACACACACACACACACACAAATATATGCAAGCCTAGATATAACAAAGGCTTCAGAGATGGAATCCTCTGGTATCTGATACTCACTGTGCTATACTGCCTCTGAACATGGAAGTTTTATTTAGATATCATGGTTTGATTTGATTTCATGTCAGTGGTACCTCTTGTTATGTACTTAATTCGTTCCAGAGGTCTGTTCTTAACCTGAAACCGTTCTTAATCTGAGGTACCACTTTAGCTAATGGGGCCTCCGCCGCACAATTTCTGTTCTCATCCTGAGGTAAAGTTCTTAACCTGAGGTACTACTTCAGGGTTAGCAGAGTCTGTAACCTGAAGTGTTTGTAACCTGAGGTGTTTATAACCCAAGGTACCACTGTATTCATAAAATGCATATGCCACTTAATGGGAAACATAATAATAATATCTCTTAACTGAGGCCCAAACCATCAGCCCACCAGGCACCAACTGCGGTTTGGTCAGCAGCCATTCCAGCCAGCCATGAGAAAAACAATCACATAATTTTTTGGAACTTTAGCGCTTGAATTTTTGCTTACTTTCCCCCTTTAGTATCCGGTCTATCCGACTGTGAGCCCCCAGGCTGGCAGGGACTGCTGTAGTCTGGAAAACATCTGTGCCATGTTTCTAAGATGTTAGGTGCTGTACAAATCACCACCACCACCATCAGTTTCATCATCAAGACACTGTGAATTCTATTATCAGCTATAAATACAGAAATATTTTTAAAGCTGCTGCTTATTACAGCTGTGGCAACATGATGGAAGAGTACCCAGCTATCTGGAGGAGATTGCACTGAATGTACCGAACCCAGAAGAGCTGCCTGCATGCACAACACATGCGGAATGAGCTCTCACCAAACTCGCCTGTTTTATGTATCAATGCTGACCTGCCAGTGGCGGAACTGCCAAGAGTCTCTGCATGCTGGAGCACAGATAAGGCTGCAGCGCATGGAAGCTTATTCAACTTTTATTAAACCCATAAATGTTGGATTACATTTCTGCCACTGCACTCCATGCTCAATAAGTCAGCTGGCCTTCGGGAGACGAAGGCTTTCGGTTGAACACGAGAAGATCAGAAACTGTCAGTGACCTGACTTTCCTTACATCAGGAGTAGGGAGTCATTTGCAGACCAAGGGCCCCATTCCCTCCTGGGGCAGCCTCTCAGGGGCCACGTGCAAGTGTTGGGCAGGGCCAAAGGCAAAAGGGGGTGGAGCAATGAATGCACACACCCCTCTCTACCCTCCCTCCAGGCAAGCAAGAGGTGTTATCAGAGTTCAAGGACACATTCCAGACAAGCAAAAGCACTCAAAGAGGCTGGGAAGCAGGGCCAGTGAGGAGCATGGCCTGGGACAGTTCCAAGGGCCGGACAGAGTGGTGTGTAGGGCCACTCAAAAGCTGGCAACCTCTATTGCAAAAAAAGAAGAAGAAAAGGATTCAAAACACTTCAAAGTGTGGAAACCTCCCATCACTGAAAACTAGATGGGTCTCTAATACAATTTGCAAACTTTTGAAAAGTTATCTGCTTCACACAGGCTAAGTCATATAGACCTGCTTTTATTTTATCTATTGCTTTATTACTACACCAATATCCCAACTTTCCTCCAGGGAGCTGACAGTGCCAGGCACAGTTCTCTTTCCCAGCCCCTTGTATCTTAGTGGGTTGTTCTTGTTTCGATTATGCATTTTGTGTTTTTATATTGTGATCTTACGTTGTAACTGCCCTGAGACCTTTGAGTATAGGGCAGTATACAAATTTTAACAACAACCCTCACAAGCTAAGCTAGGCTAAGATAGGTAAAGGTAAAGGTACCCCTGCCCGTACGGGCCAGTCGTGTCCGACTCTAGGGTTGTGCGCCCATCTCACTTAAGAGGCCGGGGGCCAGCGCTGTCCGGAGACACTTCCGGGTCACGTGGCCAGCGTTACGAAGCTGCTCTGGCGAGCCAGCACCAGCGAAGCACACGGAAACGGCGTTTACCTTCCCGCTATAAAGCGGTCCCTATTTATCTACTTGCACTTAGGGGTGCTTTCGAACTGCTAGGTGGGCAGGAGCTGGAACCGAAAGACAGGAGCTCACCCCACCGCGGGGATTCGAACCACCGACCATACGATCGGCAAGTCCTAGGCACTGAGGTTTTACCCACAGCGCCACCCGCATCCCAGGCTAAGATAGAGGAAGCCAAAAAAGTGCCCTCTAGATATTGATGGACTCCCAGCTCCCATCAGTCTCTGACAGCATAACCAACAGGGAGAGATGATGGGAACTGTTGTCCAACAACGTTTAGAAGACATCATGTTGGCTACCCCAACAGGCTGCCTTATACCGAGTGAGACCATTGGTCCATCTAGCTCAGTACTGGCTAAACTGAGTGGTAGAAGCTCTCCAGGATTTCAGAATGGGGACATTCTCCGCCCCACCTGAGATGCCAGGGGTTCAACCTGGGACTTTCTGCACACACTGCAGATGCTCTACCACTGAGTGGCAGCCCTCATGACTGTCTCAAGATCACTCGGTGAGCTTTGTAGCTAAGAGGGGATTTAAACCCTGATCTGCCAAGTGCAACACTCTTAACTGCTAAACCACACTGTCTCTCTTTTTTGACAGCTGTTTCCTTTAAGTTTACCATGATAAGCAGCAGCAGTGAATTATGGGGCAAAGCAGTTATACAGCCAAGAGCAAACTATTGCTATTATCCTTCCATAAAAGGGCCCACTTGTCATATTTAAAACAATTTTCAAAAAGCTTCCAAGCAAGAAACTTTACACACACACACACAGCCACAAATGCAGCTTAGCTGCAAGAGAAACTATGATCCCAGCTACGTCAGTGTAACCTTCCCTTCCAAGTGTGGCCCAAAGTGCCCGTAGTCTTTGGTGAAACCCAATACGACTTCGCATCAAGCATGACCGAATCTAATTAAAGCCCACACAACACTTCTCCATTTCAGCTTAGGGCTGGCGCAATCAGCAGGCTCAGGCTTTTAATATCTGCTTCCAAACCCTTGTCGGTCTTCCACTCTGTACCCATTTTTAATTATAATCCTAAATTATATTTTTTGACCACCCTTCAACCAAGGTTCTCATACAAAGAATCCTGCGAAAAGCAACACGAAAACACTGAAATTTAAGATAACCAACTCATAGTTCAGTTACAAACACTTCATTTATTTAATTTATATCCCACCTTCTCTCCAAAGAACTCAAGGTGGCATACGTGGTTCTCCCCTTGCTATCAGAATTACAGATTTCTTGCTTAACATCTAGCCTCACTGGTCCTAACAATGGTTTCCTTTAGTTAAAACTTGCGACTCCTATACTAGAATAGATGGGGGGTGATGGGAAAGAACGAATGGTTAAACTCCCCCACCCACATTCCTTCCATCTACCATGACATACATTAATCCTAAATCCTATTACCATGGAATGCCATCTCTTTATGGCAGCCCCCTCCCTCGCCCCACATCCACTTGCTGACACTCAATTTTTAAAAAGAAAAAATGAGCTAGAAAAAAACAACCATGAGTCACAGCTTATTAATAGCAAATCCGTAGCTTTGTTTTATGAAATCTACCTAGAGAATTCTTTTCACTCCCCCATCAGAGATTATGCTTCAGCATGCCAATAGAACGAGATTCAAAAGAGGATTTATACCAGCAAGTTTCTCTCCCGGTCATAAAAATATGCTATGATAATTTTACATGCAAAAGGAAGCAAGGTTTGGAACTAGAAGAAGAAGAAGAAGTTTGGATTTGATATCCTGCCTTTCACTCCCCTTCAGAAGTCTCAAAGCGGCTAACATTCTCCTTTCCCTTCCTCCCCCACAACAAACACTCTGTGAGGTGAGTGGGGCTGAGAGACTTCAAAGAAGCGTGACTGGCCCAAGGTCACCCAGCAGCTGCATGTGGAGGAGCGGAGACGCGAACCCGGTTGCCCAGATTACGTGACTACCGCTCTTAACCACTACACCACACTGGCTCTCTAGTTTGGGGAAGGCGATAAAAGAGGTCAGTTTCTGAGGATGCTGCATTTTAGGGCCCTCCAGTTGTTGCTGGATTCTTCCTCCCATCATTCCCAACCACCATGCTGACGGGGCTGATGGGAGTTGGAGTTTAACAACTAGGGCACAAGTCCTCGTTCTAATCAAACCTCAGATGCCCGATGGTTTGGTTTTTTAGCCATATGTTAAAGAGCGTTTTACCAGGACCAGGGAGACCAGGGCCAAAATCCCCACTTAGCCATGAAGCTCACTGGGTGATTTGGGACCAGCCATTGCCTCTCAACCTAACAGCTTTTAAAAGGGGGTGAGATAAATTCAGGGACGTGGGTGGCGCTGTGGGTTAAACCGCAGAGCCTAGGACTTGCCGATCAGACGGTCAGAGGTTCGAATCCCCACGACGGGGTGAGCTCCCGTTGCTCAGTCCCTGCTCCTGCCAACCTAGCAGTTCGAAAGCACATCAGAGTGCAAGTAGATAAATAGGTACCGCTCTGGCGGAAAGGTAAATGGCGTTCTGGTTTGCCAGAAGCAGTTTAGTCATGCTGGCCACATGACCCAGAAGCTGTATGCCAGCTCCCCCGGCCAATAAAGCAAGATGAGCGCCGCAACCCCAGAGTTAGCCATGACTGGACCTAATGGTCAGGGGTCCCTTTACCTTTAAGATAAATTCACTGGAGGTTAAGGCCACTGGTCACCATGGCTGTATGAAGTCTCTACCACCTGAGGCTCCATCTCTCTAAATACTAGTTGCCAGGGAACAACACAGCCTTTGTGTGTTCTCCTCTCCAAGACCCTGCTGCCTTTCTTCTCTGTTTGATGAATAGTTTTGTTGATATGTGGAAATTTACACATCAGCCACACAGCAGTTAGTTAAAGGATATTCGGGGCATAGGGTTAAATATGAGCGAATGTATTGCCAATCCTTGAATGCAACCACATTTCATTTCTTTCTTTATTACATTTATATCCCACCTTTCCTCCAAGGGGCTCAAGATGCTATATGTAGCTCTCTTCCCCCTCCCCATTTAATCCCCACAACAACCCTACGAGGCGAGGCTGAGGCTGAACGACTGGCCCAAGGCCACCCAGTGACAGCTTCATGACCGAGCGGGGATTTGAACCCTAATCTCCCAGGTCCTAAGGCAAAACTCTAACCACTACACCACACTGCCTCTCAGTGATGCCCAGATGAGTTCTGAAAATGTGGCAGTTCTGTGCGAGCAGGAGGGGTCTGAAGAGGTCTAACTGCGCTGCCCCCAACCCTCCAAATATCCTTTAAAAAATCACACTGAGATGTATCTAAAAAATCTGCCAATCAGCCTGCTCCCACAGGGCTTACTTCCAAGTCGGCACACACAGGACAGGAAAGAATTTGGAACTGGGAGGCAACGGTAAGCAGGTGACACCCACTCACTTGGAACTGACTTGTCAACAAGCAATGGATAGGTGTCCAAGTCAGCGTGAGTCTTTTCTGCTCATGCGAATATACAAGTTAACCAATTACCTTTCCACGGTGGAAAAGTTCAAAAGCTGACGGGGCCTATTGCCATGGATACGGGATTCTGACTACAGAGCTTTGCCTAGCAGTGAGGGACTGGTACTGTAGCCAATCAGGAAGCGGGACTTTGCTCTCCAGATTTCTGGCAGGTTTCGACAAGTCGAGTTATTTTTATCGTGGCAAAAGGAAAGATGCTCACAAATCAGACGCTTTACTTGACTCCTCTGAATCCTGCTTTATCGGACAGCAAGAGGCATGGGGGGGGGGAGTGTGTGCGTGTGTGTGTGTGTGCGCGCGCGTATGTAGAGAGCGCACCGGCTGTTTCAAAATCTCTCTCAATCTGTTTCAGCCACACTACAGATGGGCCCTCAAACAGTAACCCCCAGAATAAGCAAATCGCTGCGAGGGAAAGCGTTAACGAAAGTTATTCCCACTTTCCCATCTGCAGGACCGTGGGCAGTTATGGGCATCCACGAGGCTGCAATTCCGTGCAGGCACTTGGAAGCAAACCCCATTCAAATCAGAGTGAGGTAAAACGGGCATCAGAGAGAGCTGCAGGACTTCTTTGCAAGCATGGGGGAAGGGCCATAGCTCAGTGGAATAACATCTGCCTTGCATGCAGAAGGTCCCAAGTTCAATCCCTGGCATCTCCAGGTAGGGCTAGGGATGTCCCCTTCCTGAAACTCTGAAGTCGCTGCTCAGTAGGCAAAACCAAGCTAGACGGACCAATGGTCTCACTTGGTATAAGAGGACAAGGCCCTTGTACCTTTGAAAGGTGTGCAGAAGAATTTTGGTTAGGGCAGCTTCTCATCACCCTGCAGGGCAAATTGCCCGCACGCTGAAATTTCCTCTTCTTGCACAGCTGGTAAAAAAGAGAAAACCATGCAAGAACCCCAGCACCTTCCTTGGTCGCCTGGTCTTTGCACCTCTTGCAAAACTTTCAGCAAACGCCACCATTCATCTATAGAGTTGAATGACACCCTGTGCTATCCACAGATTGCCTCCAAGCCATTTTCAGAAAGAGCAAAGACCAAAGGAATGCAAGAGTCTACAGAATGTGCTTTCTGGCTCCAGTTAAGGTGAGTTGCACCTTCCAATTTCCCATGATGATCACTCTCAAGGTAGCCAAGGTAGTGCCCTCCATCCGTTGTTGGGAACTACAACTCCCATCAGCCACCTGCACCCCCACAACATGGCTAATAGCAAGAAATGATGGGAGTTTTATTTATTTGAAATGCACCATGTTGACTGCCCTGGATCCTTGCTGTGCACTGCCCTGAGATCTGCAGACACAAGGTAGTATACAAATTTAATAAATAATAGTAATAATAATGATGCTGAGACACCTCCAAGATATTCAGTGGTGCCCACTGGGACAAGGTAAGCCAGAAGGCACAGAGAACAGCAGCAGGTGGCACCAAAGCCAATGAGAAGTCTTTCTCACACCCTCCTCCCCTCCTGAGTTTACAAGGTCAACACAGAGTGCCACCCCCATGGAATGGTTGTAAGGAAGAAGGCAGGCAGAGAGGCTGGCTGAAGGGAGAATATGTTGATGAAGCAGTGCCTCTTTGACTCTAATGGACTAGCCTCCATTGAAGAGACATTGACTTGCGTCCTACCATCAATGAAAACTCACATCATCACGGCTCCGTTGGGGCAACTGGAATTATCCCACAATTGTTTCCTCCCACTACCAGAAACTCAAAGAGGCATATCACTAACTGTGGGCATTGAAACAGCTCTTATGGGGGCAGGCAGGTCAGCGTTGGCTCCAGTCTTTCAGACATGATGCCTTCAAGGGGGCTACCTCTTCCTCTTTGCTGCTACTGCTGCTGCTGCCACCCACACCCTTGCTCTCCTCTCCCTCTCTGCTTCCAAAGGAGAGGGTGAGGCAACAGAACCTGGTACTCCTTTCCTTTGTCCCTGCTGCCACTCCCTCAATTGGAGAGGGAAAGAGGTAGCACAGAGAGGATGTTGCACCCCCAACTCACACCAGCATATAGCCAAGGTCAGGTAGGCGAGAGATGGAGTCCCAACAACATTTGGATGGATGGTCAAGCATGCTCCATCCCTGCAAGGAGTTCACTTGCAAAATTGCCTTACCCCATGTATGCCGACCGCGATCTGTGAAACTGCTACTCTTACAGGTGCCATACTCCTTCTGCACTTGTGAGAAGTTGATTTTTTAGCATGGCATCACTGACACATTGGGACTCCCTGCCTATTGACATCAGGCAGGTACCTTTGCTGGCCTCTTTTCAGCACTTGCTTGTGTTTGTTTAGGCAAGCCTATCCAGATATCTAGGGTGGTGACATGTGTTTTAATCTATTTTTGCTTGATTCAAATCGGCTTTGGAATGTCCTTAAATACATGTTTTGATCATCTTGATGTTTTTAATTCATTTTTGCAAACCGCTTGGAGGTTTTATTACAGTCAAGCAGCGTGTAAATGTTGCAAAGTAAATAAAATTTATTAAGGAGAACACGGTTAGGGGGCTCTGGGAGTTAGCAGTGGGTGGTCTGCAAGGAAGGAGCATGGGAGATGCTCAACGAAGTTGATCCCTGATGCTGATTGACCATACATGCATGCTTGCAGCTGAATGTTAAAATAGCCCTGTGCTGTGCTAGTCTCTCCTATGCAGCTACTTACAAAACCAAGTAGGGAGAAGGAGACTTGCGAGTCGGCAGTGAGACAAGGGTCTCAGCAGTGTCACAGATCTCCACTCAGTTAAATGCCAGTTCACAGCAGATCCTTGCTTTCTGCATGGAACATTCAGATACCCTGAGAGAACAAGTGACTAGATGCATTATTAAGGGAGAACCAGTTCTGGCAGTTTTAATACCTGCATAGAAGGGGGACATCCAGGGAGTGCAATTTTTCACCCGAGTTGCGCTTGGGTCATTAGCAACCTGCACTTGCCACAATCTCCTGCAGTTCCCCGCAGGAGCTGGGCTCTTGGCTCAGAAACCCGACTACATTAGTTCAGGCCCTGACAACCTCAAGGCTGAATTACCACAATGTGTTCTGTGTGGGGCTGCCCTTGGATCTGGTCTGGAGATGGGAAGAGACTACAGCCGATGTATGACACCTGTGCTAAAAGACCTGCACTGGCTTCCCGTCTTCTACTGAGCAAGGTTCAAGGTTCTTGAAGAAGTGCAAGCCCTGAACAGCTTAGGCTCAGGATACCTTTAGGACTGTCTTGCCCAGTATGTCCCAGGCCAATCACCAATATCATCTGGGGCAGCACTATTAGTGGCTCCCAATGGTGCAGAAGCATGACTCATGTCAACATGAGCCTTCAGGACAGTGGGCCCAAATCTCTGGATCACCGTCCCAGTAGAAACCAGGCAGGCACTGCCCTGGCGAAGTTTCAGATGCCAAAATGGTTTTATTTCAGGAGTGCAGCTCTGATGTTCTCCCCTCCTACAGATGTTTCAATCTATGCTTTATATTTTGTACGTTGTATTTTGTCTTCTTTGTAAGTCATTTTAAGGCACCTGTGAAAAGCAGGTTGCACATTTTAAAAACAAACTGTAACAGTTTGCTGCTTTCTAACCAAGTCAAGCACAGAGAAATGACACATAGGTAAGGAAGTAAAGTCGAATAGCAAAAGATCCAGGAGAGACCACCCCTTTTGCTGTAGTTGTTAAATTTATTGTGCTTACCCTAGCTGCTGAACAGAGACACCCCACTTCTATACAGGTGTTAAAAGTGCCAGACAGGTGTGCCATGCAGTATAGTGGGAAAAGGACTGAACTAGGAAACTTGCACCCCAATCTATCCTTGCTTACTAAAGTCAGCCTGACAACTGAATGGAACTCACTGGGGAAAAAGAACACACAGAATTGTAGACTTGGGTTTCCCTGGGTGACCTGGGACAAACCATTTTCTATGGGTTCCCTCTGCAAAACGGGAACAGCAGCACCTTCCTTGAAGGGGCCCTGAAAAGATGGGTGAAAAGGATTGTACAGATCTTAGCACGTTAAAAAGAGCTTTTTGGGGAAAATTAGGGCAAAGGCCTTGTCAACTCAAACATCAAGGCATTCCAAAAGGAATATACAGTAGTTTGCTGCCTTATACGGAGTCATCAAACCAGTTGTTCATTTAGTACAGTCCTGTCTACACATGAATGGCAATGGCTCCCCAGGTTTACAGGGAGGGAGATGGCAGGGATTAAATCTGGGACCTTCTGCATGCAAAGCAGATGCTCTACCACTGAGACCAGGCCCACCCCTTGAAGAAGCCTTTTGTTTTTATGGGGTAATTTTCTTGGGATGAGCCCAAGGGATCTCGGGAGGGGGGCATTTTTAAAACACTTGTACAACACTTGTCGCCCTTTGCTTTAAAGCCTTTTCTGCTTCTTTGAGAGGTCACTTATGTACCGTCTCTCCTTTCCCGTCCCAACCCCAAGGACTCAGATTACACTTACAATGCATCCAACTGTCACTGGCACCCTAACAACAACTTCACAACATTAATTAGGCAACAGCAACTTGGCAAAGGCTCGGTGCCAAGGTTACACCTAGGGCTCAGTGGTACAGATCCATAGTGAGAGAGGACACATATATAAAGTGTTGATTCACTTCCTCAGCCAACAGGCATCCTGGAAAACCTTAAGTGACAGGTTTGTGGAGCACATGTCAACCAGAGAGGCCACTGCATGTTAGGTTGTTCATACAAACAAAGGAAGATAGGAGCTTGCCATATACCCAGCCAAACCATTGGCATAGCCAACTTAGTATTGCCTACACTGACTGGAAGCACCTCTCCAGGCTTTCAGATGGAGGACAGTCTTAGCCCTATCTGGAGATGCTAAGGGTTGATCTTGGGTCCTTCTGCATGCAAAGCAGACTGAAAACCCACCCAGAGTAGGAGAAAAGCAACTGTTTGAGCTCTTTTTTCTCAGGTTACAACATTACTAAAAAGCAATAAATGCCCTAGATTGAACACTGAGAGGGATGAGAGCTAAATAATGCTAACATGCATCTTCAGTGGAGGAAACTCTGAACTCTGAAGAGGGCCTACTTAGTGGTGGCTCCCCAGTTGTGTAACACACTCTGCAAGGAAGTTGGCCTAGAACATACCTTATGGTCTATTTTATCAACAGGCAAAGTTATTTCTATTTCTCAGAGCTTTCTAGATTCAGTCTGCTGCATAAAGATTAACAGAGACAGTACTGGAAAGGTTTCCCTGGGTAGAACATTCCACAAGCAGGGGCCACCACTGAAAAGACCACCTTGTACACCTCCCTCAGGTGCAGCACCCAGAGAAAACGTTGATTTCTCTCCATTAGTCTGCTTTTGGAAGCAGTTCAAACACTCACAGCTGCATTGCCCTACACAAAGGTAAGAGCAGGCTGTTTCATGCAAATGTGTTCCGCTTATTACCAGGTTAAGTGAGTATAGATGCAAATCAGACATTCATATGTACAAATGAATGCTTGACGTTCCCCGTAACCCTTTCCCTCCAAATAGGAACATGGCTGGATGGCAGATCTTAGCTGAATTAGGAACACAGGAAATTATCTTATTACTGATTCCTTCTTATGACCTTGTTCAGGACCTACTATGCTGGCTGGCAATGTGCGGCTCCTCCAGGGTTTCAGGCAGCGGTGTGGCATTCCCAGCCTTACCTGGAGATGCTGGGGATTGAACATGGCACCTTCTACAGCCACTCCCTTAAATTACACACCAGTGGCTGGGCTCACATAGAGTTTTCTGTGTGGCGGCATGCCTTCACAGAGTGTCCAAGTGCAAAGGTGGATAGGGCTTCTGAACTTTTAATAAGCAGAAGATGACATTTCTGCAATTGCAACCTGTATGACAAAGCTCAGATTTCCTCTTCTACACAACTACTAAAGGAGCAGAAGGCCTGTCCTGTTTTTCATTCGGACAGCCTACTAATTCCCAAGGCTTGGGCCCACTCAGCATCCCAGGCAGCATCCCAGCCTGCACCTAAATTAGCACTGGGGTGACCAGAAGAATAATGTGCAAATTTAAGAAGCCCTGCATCAACATAAGAAGAGTCAGTTGGCTCAAGCCATTGGCCCACATGGCTCAGCGGCTAACCAGGAGCTTATGGGAAGCCCACAAACAAAACCTGAGCACAGGAGAAATCTCTGCCCCCACTCAGTGGTTTCTAGCAACATCCAGAAGCATTACTTACTTCAACCATGGAGGCAGAACATAGCAAATATGTGTAGTAGCCATGAATAGCCTTGTTGTTGTTGTTGTTTAGTCGTTTAGTCGTGTCCGACTCTTCGTGACCCCATGGACCAGAGCACGCCAGGCACTCCTGTCTTCCACTGCCTCCCGCAGTTTGGTCAGACTCATGTTTGTAGCTTCGAGAACGCTGTCTAACCATCTCGTCCTCTGTCATCCCCTTCTCCTTGTGCCCTCAATCTTTCCCAACATCAGGGTCTTTTCCAGGGAGTCTTCTCTTCTCATGAGGTGGCCAAAGTATTGGAGCCTCAGCTTCACGATCTGTCCCTTCCAGTGAGCACTCAGGGCTGATTTCCTTCAGAATGGATATGTTTGATCTTCTTGCAGTCCATGGGACTCTCAAGAGTTTCCTCCAGCACCATAATTCAAAAGCATCAATTCTTCGGTGATCGGCCTTCTTTATGGTCCAGCTCTCACTTCCATACATCACTACTGGGAAAACCATGGCTTTAACTATACGGACCTTTGTTGGCAAGGTGATGTCTCTGCTTTTTAAGATGCTGTCTAGGTTTGCCATCGCCTTTCTCCCAAGGAGCAGGCGTCCTTTAATTTTGTGACTGCTGTCACCATCTGCAGTGATCATGGAGCCCAAGAAAGTAAGATCTCTCACTGCCTCCATTTCTTCCCCTTCTATTTGCCAGGAGGTGATGGGCCCAGTGGCCATGATCTTCGTTTTTTTGATGTTGAGCTTCAGACCATATTTTGCGCTCTCCTCTTTCACCCTCATTAAAAGGTTCTTTAATTGCTCCTCACTTTCTGCCATCAAGGTTGTGTCATCTGCATATCTGAGGTTGTTGATATTTCTTCCGGCAATCTTAATTCCGGCTTGGGATTCATCCAGCCCAGCCTTTTGCATGATGAATTCTGCATATAAGTTAAATAAGCAGCGAGACAATATATAGCCTTGCCGTACTCCTTTCCCAATTTTGAACCAATCAGTTGTTCCATATCCAGTTCTAACTGTAGCTTCTTGTCCCACATAGAGATTTCTCAGGAGACAGATGAGGTGATCAGGCACTCCCATTTCTTTAAGAACTTGCCATAGTTTGTTGTGGTCGACACAGTCAAAGGCTTTTGCATAGTCAATGAAGCAGAAGTAGACGTCTTTCTGGAACTCTCTAGCTTTCTCCATAATCCAGCGCATGTTTGCAATTTGGTCTCTGGTTCCTCTGCCCCTTTGAAATCCAGCTTGCACTTCTGGGAGTTCTCGGTCCACATACTGCTTGAGCCTTCCTTGTAGAATTTTAAGCATAACCTTGCTAGTGTGTGAAATGAGTGCAATTGTGCGGTAGTTGGAGCATTCTTTAGCACTTCCCTTCTTTGGGATTGGGATGTAGACTGATCTTCTCTAATCCTCTGGCCACTGCTGAGTTTTCCAAATTTGCTGGCATATTGAGTGTAGCACTTTAACAGCATCATCTTTTAAAATTTTAAATAGTTCAGCTGGAATACCATCACTTCCACTCGCCTTGTTATTAGCAGTGCTTTCTAAGGCCCATTTGACTTCACTCTCCAGGATGTCTGGCTCAAGGTTAGCAACCACACTACCTGGGGTGTACGAGACATCCATTTCTTTCTGGTATAGTTCCTCTGTGTATTCTTGCCACCGCTTCTTGATGTCTTCTGCTTCTGTTAGGTCCTTTCCACTTTTGTCTTTTATTATGGAAATCTTTGTACGAAATGTTCCTTTCATATCTTCAATTTTCTTGAACAGATCTCTGGTTTTTCCCATTCTATTGTTTTCCTCTATTTCTTTGCATTGCTTGTTTAAGAAGGCCTTCTTGTCTCTCCTTGCTATTCTTTGGAAATCTGCATTCAATTTCCTGTATCTTTCACTATCTCCCTCGCATTTTGCTTGCCTTCTCTCCCCCGCTATTTGTAAGGCCTCGTTGGACAGCCACTTTGGTTTCTTGCATTTCCTTTTCATTGGGATGGTTTTCGTTGCTGCCTCCTGTATAATGTTACGAATAGCCTTATCCTCCATTTATTTGTATAATCCTCTTTTAAAGCCATCTAAGTTGGTGGCCATAATTGCCTCCTGTGGGAACAAACTCCATAGTTTAACTATTCACTTTGTGTAGCATTTTCGTTTATCTGTCCTGTATCTTCCAACATTCAGCTTCACTGGATGTCTACATATTCACAAGTTATAAAGGGGCAGAGCTTTTCCCTACCTACCTTCTCCATGCCATGTCTAATTTTATACATTCCTATTATGTTACCTCTTACTTGCCTTTTCTCAAAACTCAAAAACACGCAAAGGCTGCAATCTCTCTTCATAGGGGAGTTGCTTGAGCATTTTGGTTGCCCTTTCCTAAACATTTCCCAACTCTACAATATCATTTTTGAGGCGAGAAGTGGCAAGAACTGTACCCAGCATTTGCATTACGCTACCTGCTTATGAATTTCCAATTCTTTCAGAAATGATCTCTAGTGTGGAATTTGCCTGTTTCCACACCTGCCACATAGCAGGTCTATATTTTCATTCCAATGTGACAGAAAGGGATATCTATGCTATGAATTATCCAGGTCTGTGGGTGGGCCATTCCTGTGTGCCAAGCTTCTCTTAAATCAAATGCTAAACATCCATTTGCACACTGGCTATACATGTGGCCTATCAAGCATCAAACTTCGAGAAGAGAAAGCTGGTTCCACTCAGTGCCCTTGCGTCCCTCTCTCTCTCTCCGAGACACACACATATAGTAGTTGAACCCACCTCACAGGACGGTTGTGAGGATTAATGATGACAACTGCAGGAATGTTGCTCCGAATTCCTCCGAAGTTCAAGAATAAAACCAAAATGATGGCCTATATGCACAGCATGAACGCCAACATGAGAGTGACTTCTTCTAAAAGCAGAGATGAAAAACTTGTGGCCCTCAAACTGTTGCTGGACTCTTAAGTCCCACTATCCCGGCCGTACTGGGGCTGCTGGGAATTGGAGTCCAACAAACACGCGTGCAATGGCAATTCAGAAGAGCAGGCGCTGCTCTTTGGTTAAGAAAGGAACCAAGGAGAGAACTTCCAAGTCCTTTCCCGGAGATGCTCCTTGTGGATCAAAGTAACGCCTTATTACTCATGTCGAGTCTCTCCCGCGGAGGGAAGGCCGGGTTGGTCCAACCCTGTCCCAGGGAGCAAACTCGCCCGCCCACCGCTAGGTCCTCTAGTGAGTGGCTCGGCGGAACCGGTCGTCGGCCCACGATCCAGCCCACCTCGGGGAAAGCGAGAGCTCCAAAACTTCCCGCGCGCACGCCGCCCCCCTTTCCGAGAGCGAGAGAGACCTCCCCCAGTGAAAGAGGGGGTGGGGTGGGGTGGAATGGAATGGGGCTTAGGAAGGGCGGGGGGGGGGACAGACAAACCCACGCCGGATCTCACCCACCTGCCTGGCTGGGGACCCCGCCGTGCGCGCAAATCAGGGCGCAGAGGAGCGCCGCCCGCAGGTGCCAGGCGCGGGCCGCAGCAGGAGGCATGTCTGGGTCCTCTCCGGAGCAAGCAGCAGCGCCAGCAGCGAGCGCCCAGCTCAGAGTGGCGCTTGTTTTTCACTTTGGGAACAATGATCGCCTGTAAAGTGATCGGGGCTCCCGGGGACGCAACCGAGCAGCAGCAGCAGGAGGAGGAGGAGGCAAGTCAGCGAGCAGAGGCGCGCACGGGCGGGGACCGAGGGAGGAATTCAAGGGGGTGGGGCAGGCAGGTGCGCCGGCGGGGCTCTAGCAGCTCCGCCCCCGCCGGAGAGGGGCGGGTCCTCGCCGCCCTCGCACGCCGCGGCGCGCGTCCGTTTCTTATGCTGAGGAGCCGCCGTGCGTAAGCGGAACCCGAAGAGCCTTCGCCAAAACAAAGAGCTCACCGCTTAATTTGAGCTGCTGCATTTAAGAAGCAAGCTCCATCCTGGAAGTTTTATACGGTGATGATGAATAAAAAGGTGTCTATGCGCGCGTGCAACAGGCCTGCCCTGGAGGTTTTGCTACCTGCAGTAATTAGGTGAAATGTCATTATATTTTTTGTCCTGCCTTTTAAACCCAAAGAGTGCTACAGAAAAGCATTCGTGAGATACACACATCGATGCAAAGGTGATAAAAGCAACAATGTCAATAAAATAAGAATAGCGAAAGTTAAAATTACTGTATAAAAATCAGAAAGGATCCAGTGGCTGGCTTCCGGAAGTAATTTTGGCATGTAAGTGGTATATATTAATTAATTAATAACGCTGTGGGTTTTGCATCACCCATCTTCATATTATTATTATATTTATATACTGCTTAATGCCAAAATAGGCTTCTATGCAAGTCACAAAGCATAAGAATAAATTCCACGATACTGAAATATAAAAATCCATATTGGAGATATGCAGTAAAGCAGTATCATAAAACACTGAAATACAGACACCCATAATTAAAGTATGAAATAAAGCAATCCAATTGAAACAACACAGCAATTAAAACAAGACAATGAGTGATCAGGGGAATGACTGTGTCAATAGAGATGCCTTCAAAAGCCAGTACAGATGAGGCTATAACACTGGTGTCACAACTGTAAAAAAATAAATGTTTTTTAAAAGAACCTCCATGTCACCAGAAGCATCAGGTCAGGCCTCCAGAAACAACTGTGTCTTGATCCAGCACATAACACAGCTAATGTTTAAGACAGCTGCATTCCTGTGGGGAGGGGATTCCACACTTGGGGTGCAGCAACTTAAAAGGCCCTGCTGCATGTAGTCGCACGTGGACTGTAGCTGTAGGTGGAACTATGAGCAGGGTCTCCTCCATAGATCTTACAGCATGGGTCAGCCAGAAGGAAGGGATGCAATCCTTCAAGTACTTGGGGCCAAAGCAGTATAGAGCATGGGTAGGCAAACTAAGGCCTGGGGGCTGGATCCAGCCCAATTGCCTTCTAAATCCGGCCCGGGGACTGTCTGGGAATCAGCGTGTTTTTACATGAGTAGAATGTGTGCTTTTATTTAAAATGCATCTTGGGGTTATTTGTGGGGCATAGGAATTCGTTCATTTTTACCCCAAAATATAGTCCGGCAACCCACAAGGTCTGAGGGACAGTGGACCGGCCCCCTGCTGAAAAAGTTTGCTGACCCCTGGTATAGAGCTTTATAGACCAAATCCAGCACTTTAAATCAGCCTCTGTAGCAAACAGGCAGCCACTGCAGATCTTTAAGGACAGCTGTCACATTATCTTCCACCACACCTGAGGACAGCAGGCCAGTTAAGGGCAGGGCCACAGGGGTGGGAAACCTTTTTCAGCCGGAGGGCCACACTCCCACCTGAACAACCTTCCAGGGGTCACATGCCAGTTGTGGGCAGGGCCAGAAGCAAAAGCAGACTGAAAAACTACCTTTTTGTGCCATAGGCTAGTTTCTACACCCTCCTCCCTGCACCTCTCTGTCCTCCATCTGGACAAGTAAGAGGCACTATCAGAGTTCAAGGACCCCTTTTAGCTAGGGGGAAATGCTTGGTATGGGAACCTGTGTCAGATAGCTTTTGAAAGAGATAGTCTCCCATCCAAGTACTAACCAGGCCCAACCCTGCTTAACTTCCGAGATCGGACGGGATTGGGTGCATTCAGGGTGGTGTGGCTGTAGGCTTGAAAGGGATAGTGAAATTTTCCATTGTTGCCCATTGTCCCCTGTCAAGACCCAGGGCACAAAGAGCCTAGGGATTTGATCCATTCAACTTACTCGGTTTTATTTGGGAGAATGCCATACGTTGTGTGCAATCACAATAAGTAAACACATACAACTGCCTCGAGAAATAAACTCTCTCTTCTAATCATGCATGTTGGCCTATAAGCCTTTCCTGGCAACTTTAACGCACATACCTGCAAAGTGAATGCATAAAATAGCACCAGACAAATGTTTACTTTAAATTGAGAAAACCTGTAAGAATGCAAGTTGAGAATAACATTAGCTAAAATCGCCCCCTAGTGGATTACTAGGGCAAAGTCAGCAGGCAAGTTGGTACATACAGTATTGTGTACTGGCCTACCTTACAGAGTTCTTGTCAGGTGTGCTTTGAGCAATTGGGAAAAGAGCCACGGATGAAGTTTTAGCCCAGATCCAACTCACAGGCAAGTAGTCATGCACACCCAATCAGCCTACCCCAACGTGGGAGTTCAAAACAGCTGGAGGGCAAAGGCTGGAGGAGGCACTAACAGGAATGCTGGAGAATGGCCATTGAAGTAGATAAAGTTTCCTTCTGCATGACCATGACAGGCACACACTGAATTTCTGAATGGTCCCTGGGATGCCTGAAAGCCGGAGCTGGTGGAATAAACCCTGTTCTTTGAAACTATTCTATTCAGTTGCAGAAAATCCCATGCTATGAAGATTGCTTATAGATGGTTTCTCACACCTGTGCAAATAGCACATATTCAAAACTCAAGGAGTAAGTCCTCTTGGAGGCACTGAGGAGCCATAGGGCCTTATTGGCACATATGGTGGAGCAGCCTGTGGGCACATACTTTCTGGACTCCAGTTATGGGGGCGGGAATTAGCAACATTATTAGAAACTTAGTCCAGCTAGATCCAACTCTGTGCCTCGTCTCTATGTTTACTTGCCTGGAGAGCTGCTTTACAAAATTCAATTAAGTACAAATTTCAAAGGACGGCTGTGTTTTGGTTGTCATATTTGGTTGTTGTATTGTTTAGGAAAGTACAGATGAGATAGGTTTGCCATTTAAATGACTGAATACCGCCCCCCCCCCCACACAACTAGTATTCTCTTGCTGTGGCCTGTTGGATTGTCTCAGCCTGCCTTTGGTTGGCCTGCTATATCCAAAACATTTCGCAGGGGAGCCATAAATCACTCAAGAGACCGTTACTATGGCAACACGACTTCTAGAATTGGGGAAGCACTTTTGAAAATCCAGGCCAAAATAATGCTTGGGAGGAGTGTGTGTGCAAGTGTTGAGTTTTCTGGAGATTTTTATTTGTCTCATAGTTCTGGGTTAAGGGGAGCAGGGTTTTAACTCTCCTCTTAAAATATTATTTCAACACTTAAGAAAATAAATAACAGCAGTGTTGTTTTCCAGTTATCTCCAGAAGTGTGTGATCAGGTGAGCTTAGGTTACCTCAGCGGTGGGAAACGTTTCCTCAGGCCTTCTGGGTAACCTCCCAAGGGGCCCGTGGCAGTGGTGGTGGTGGGGGGCCAGAAGCAAAAGTGGGCGGAGAGATGGGCGTCAATTCTACATATGCACAGTAGCCTAGTTTCTACCACACACCCCTCTCTTTTTCCTCCATCCAGGCAAGGAAGAGGCATTATCAGAATTCAAGGACCAGTTAAGCCAACACACCAAGAAGAGCAGATGAGGGTATGGCTTGGAAGAGGGGCCTGGAGAGACCTCCGAGGACCATATAAGCTGGGAAGGACCATGGTTCAGTGCCCTGCATACAGAAAGTCGGTGGTTCGACCCCCAGCAACCTCCTTATCGGGGAAGAGAGAGAAGGAAAATCAATTTTAAAAAATTAAAAAATTCAAGACCAAGTCTCTCCATAGTTTTCAGTTTAGTAATAAGTTGTGACAAGTCTGTTTCTGAAATTCTAGACTTGAAAGAGAAGTTGCTGAATTACAACTTATTACAAAACTGAAAACTATGGAGAGACCTGGTCTGAATAGAGATATTGGATTCTTGTCTCATTGTTGTTGTTGTTGTTTAGTCGTTTAGTCGTGTCCGACTCTTCGTGACCCCATGGACCAGAGCACGCCAGGCACCTCTGTCCTCCACTACCTCCCGCAGTTTGGTCAAACTCATGCTGGTAACCTCGAAAACACTATCCAACCATCTCGTCCTCTGTTGCCCCCTTCTCCTTGTGCCCTCCATCTTTCCCAGCATCAGTGTCTTCTCCAGGGAGTCTTCTCTTCTCATGAGGTGGCCAAAGTACTGGAGCCTCAGCTTCACAATCTGTCCTTCCAGTGAGCACTCAGGACTGATTTCCTTAAGAATGGATGCGTTTGATCTTCTTGCAGTCCATGGGACTCTCAAGAGTCTTCTCCAGCACCATAATTCAAAAGCATCAATTCTTCGGCGATCAGCCTTCTTTATGGTCCAGCTCTCACTTCCATACATCACTACTGGGAAAACCATGGCTTTAACTATACAGACCTTTGTTGGCATCTTGTCTCATTACATATGTTAAAGCTATTTTTGGTCATCTGCATACTATCCTTTGCTTTTTCCTGTAGGACTAGTTGCAGTCGTTCACAGTCATCAACAGGTTTACGACACCCATTGAGTCAATTGCCCATCTCCTTCTACCCTTCTGAGAAAAACTCCACCCCACCCTCCCACTTTACATAAGGGTCTGGTGACTTCTGTTTCAGTGTATCTGAAGAAGTGTGCATGCACACAAAAGCTTATACCCAGAACAAAATTAGATAGTCTCTAAGGTGCTACTGGGCAATTCCTTAATTTTTTTATTTATTTTGACTGCGTCAGACCAACTCGGCTACCTACCTGAAAGGAAAATCAAGTAGGGGTGGTACAATAAATATTTCTGTGCTTAACACCCTGAAGAGCCACTGCCAGCCAGTGTAGACCAAGGGTGGGGAATCTTTTTTCAGCTCCACAGACAAGATCCTTATCCAGATCAGCCTGAAGGGCCAAAATTGGCAGCTACCTGTCAAAATCCCTTAGGGAATGAAGCTGAGAAAGATTTCTCTGCTTGTGGCTCTCCTGCCCTGGAGGAGGAAGAGAAGAAAGCCTGTGTTTTAAAAATCCAGGCTTTCTTCTCTTGTTTACACCAGGAGCAGAGGTGGTGGTGGGGGGGGGGGATAAAGAGGAGAAAGAATTATTCCCTTGATCTCCCCCACCCCCTGGTGGTATATAAGCAGACTGGGAGAGAGAAGCAGTTCCATCAAACCACTTCCTTCTCCTTGTGCAAAGTGTGCACCTACCGCACCATCGGCTTCCAATGGGTAGTTGAAAGCACACATTGTTCCAGGGTAAAGGATCCTTTGGGAGCCCAGCTCCTGGTGGTTCCATTGCAGCCTCTGCCTTACCCTTCGTCATCTCACATCTGATATCAAATGGGGTGGCCTGGAGGGCTGCGAAGGTTGCCAACCCCTGGCATAGACAATACTTAGCTAGTCCGACTTGGCACAAGGCTGCTTCCCATGATTCCTGTGGTGTGTGGGAACCAGGGGAAGGACTATATCTCAGTGGCAGAACATCTGCTTTGAATGCAGAAAGTCACCGGTTCAATCCCTGGCATCTCCAGCGAGGGCTGGAAAAAACTTCTATCCAAAACTCTGGAGAGATGTTGCCCGTCAGTGTGGACAACGCTGAGATAGATGGACCAATAGCCTGACTTGGTACAAGGCAGCTTCCTAGGTTCACATGTCACCGGGTGGATCTGAAGTGGCCATCAAGCATGAGTACATATAGGCCCCAACTGCAAAAGAGGGAATCCACTGAAGTAACATTTAAGCACATTCGGATACCTGCATTTATTATTTGGTTGTTCTGCAGTAACACCCCTCCTGTGAGAGCAATGGTAGCTCCGTGATAGAGCATCTGCTTTGCATGCAGAACGTCCCAAGCCCAAGCCCCAGCACCTCTGAGCAGGGCCTGCTGGAAACCTAGAGAAGCTCAGGCAGTGTAGACAGTATTGAGCGAGATGGACCAATGGTCTGATTCGGTATAAGGCAGCTTCCTATTTTCCCTGGGTTAATAACAGGTTACTTGCGGCACAGCTGGCACTGCCTTGAAGTTGCTCCCTGGGGGTCTTTTCCCAATGCTGCACTGGCAGCTTCTGTTTTGATTGCATGGGTATTTCCATGCATGATCTGACAGATGGGGGGGGGGGGGGAGGAAGAGAAAAGTGTGCTGGCATAGAAGTGGATGCACCGACTAGGGCAGCCTTTTCCAACTTTGCACCCTCCAGCTGGGGCTGATGGGAGCTGCTGTTCCAAAGCACCAGGTTGGCAAAGGCTGGACGATGCAGGGCTGTTCGTGTTGATTCAGTATCTTTTATCTACCGTATTTTTTGCCCTATAGGACGCACTTTTCCCCCTCCAAAAATGAAGGGGAAATGTGTGTGCGTCCTATGGGGCGAATGCAGGCTTTTGCTGAAGCCTGGAGAGCCCCAGCGCCAGCCCCACAAGGTCGGGGGACAGAGGGAGGCGGAATGCCGCCATCCCGATGTCTCCTGAAGTGGTTTGGAGGCTGACAGCGGGGAGACCTCGCCGCCAGCCCCACAAGCTCCGGGGACAGTGGGGAGACACAGCGCGTCTTCCCGCTGTCCCCGGACCTGATCTGAAGGCGGGCGGCAGGGAGAAGAGCGCTTCTCCCCGCTGCCTGCCCCGCAAGCTCCGGGAGCAGCTGGGAGGTGCAGCACGTCTTCCCGCTGTCCCCGCACCTGATCTGAAGGCGGGCGGCGGGGAGAAGAGCGCTTCTCCCCACTGCCGGCCCCACAAGCGCCTGGGGAAAAAATAATAATTCCCCCCCTTTATTTCCCCCCCAAAAAACTTGGTGCGTCCTATGGGCCGGTGCGTCCTATGGGGCGAAAAATACGGTATTATGTAGTTATTTATTAAACTTATTTGTAGCTTGTCGCCTAACGGGTCTCCAAGAGACTTGCATGGAAGAACATACACATGTAGTATATGTGATGTATTATAAAATACAAAGGAAAGGGGAAAGAGATAATATAAGTATCAACATTCCATGCAGAAAAAGAGCAGAATTCAGTGGAGATCTAGATGGATTGTTACAGGGCCTTAAGGTATTTCACTAAGAAGGCTGCCACATGCAGTTCAGTGGTTCACCACATAGGGGTGCTGCACACCAATCCATCAGCTCCTAATATGGTCCGGCAAATCTCAGGCTCATCACCTGATCAGTCCAAATTGCCACTCAACTTTTTATTTTTCTGGATTATGATGACATCTACATCACAGCTTCCCTCCAAGGAGCTTGAGGTGGCATGTATGGCTCTCTCCCAATTTTATCATCACAACAGTCCTGCAAGGTGGGTTAGGCTGAGAGATGGTGGCTGGCCCAAGGTGAGCTTCATGGCTGAGTGGGGTTGGGAACCCTGGTCTCCCAGGTCCTAGTCCAGCATTCTAACCATTACACCACAATGGCTCTCTTCAGAATCTGGCGATTCCTTCCCTTCTACTCAGTCCCCACCCCAGCATAAAATATAGTTGAATGAGTTAACAAGCGTTATCTGGTCCAACCTCCTGCAATTCAGGAATCACAACTAAAGAATCCAGGGCAGATGAGCATCCAAACTGTATCACAAAAACCTGCAAGGAAGGAGAGTCCACCACCTTCTGAGGATGGGAACCTCCTGAGCAGATTATCATGGCTCACAATGGAAGATTCAGCAACTGAGTCAGGGCGCTAGAAATGGGAGTAGGAGCACCTTTGTGGGAAGAATCATAATGAACATGTAAAGCAAATGAAAATGAGCAAAGGAGCATTCATGCTGTAAACAAATAAGGTCCAGTGCTGAGGGCCTTCTAGCGGTTTCCTCACTGCGAGAAGCCAATTACAGGGAACCAGGCAGAGGGCCTTCTCGGTAGTGGCACCCGCCCTGTGGAACGCCCTCCCACCAGATGTCAAGGAAATAAACAACTATCTGACCTTTAGAAGACATTTGAAGGCAGCCCTGTTTAGGGAAGCTTTTAATGTTTAACAGACCACTGTATTTTAATACGTTGTTGGAAGCCGCCCAGAGTGGCTGGGGAAACCCAGCCAGATGGGCAGAGTATAAATAATAATATGTTGTTGTTGTTGTTTGTTGTTGTTGTTGTTGTTGTTGTTGTTGTTTCTGCTTCAGCTAAGTAAAACCTGCAGGATAAATTTCATTTCCAAGTTTAACCTCTGAGCTCCAAACGTATGGAAAACCAGAATGTCCTTTCTTATTTAGACTGGCTACAGATGTCCTGCTTGAACAAATGCCTATTTGGAAACAGGATTCCCCCCCTTCCTCAAAATGGTATGGGACAGCTGCATATTCCCGTATTGCAGGGGGCTGGACTAGATAGTCCACAGGGTCCCAACTCTACAATTCTATGATCTCCAGGTAGGGTTGGGCGTGAACCCTGCCCCAAACCCTGCAGTTGCTGCCAGTTAGTGCCAACAGCCCTGAGCTGAAAAGGGCAAGTGGTCTGGCTGAGTATAAGACATTGCTAGCAAAGCTTCTGGGTTTGAATGGGAGAGCTACCTGGCTTCTGGCGACTGCAGCAGCGGCGGCAGCGGCATCTGAGTTGGTAGGCCTAATGAGTGGGCTGTTACTGCTGGGTTAGGAATCGGTGCGAGAGCCAAAACAGCAAGGAGGGATGCTGTGACGGGGTCCCCACACCCTCGCTTGGTGACGTTCATCCCCGGGAAAGGAAAAATCCACTGCTGCAGCGGCAGCAACAACAACAATGCCACCACAGTGATGCTTCCCCGCTGCCAACTCTGCTCTGACAGCTCATCAGAGGTGGGGAAAGGGAGGCGGTGCGTAGAATCCTAATCAAAGGCGGCAGCTGACTGGGCCCTGGAGAATGAGCCACGTCTAATTTTGCTTTGCAGTCTGACTCAAGGAGAAGAGGCGGGCGGGGGGGGGGGGGAGAGAGCGGGTGGTCTTTGGGAGGCCAGGCATGGGGTTAGTGTGACCTAAGGGGGTTTCCATTCAAGCTAAGCCCCTCTGTGGAGTGTGCTTTGAAACACTAGGGCTCAGCACTGAGAAGACGGGCCGTCGTGAATTATATAAAGAGTCCCTCTGAGCATGTGCTGATGAACACTGCCACACATCTGGGATGGGGGAGAAGGGATCCATGGGGCGGTAAGTCACCAGGGGGAGTCTTTCAGGCAGACGCATGCTTTTTTTCTAAGCAAAGCACCACAGCTGAGTGGCCAGCAGTTTGTCAAGGAAGGGATAGATGAAAGAACAACTCAGTGAAGGTCCCACCCATTGCAGCAATCCTTGCTTCACCCAGCAGGGGGTGCCCTACAGAACAAGGGAAGAGCACCCACACTGTACCCTGAAAACACACCCAACACACATTTAAAACTGTAGTTTAGTAAGGGTGCTGGGAACTGTAGCACTATGCCAGTGGTAAACTAAAGTTCCCAGAGGGTACTTTTGGGAAGCCATGTGGTCTAAATGTATGCTGTAGGTGTGATGAGAGAGATCCCTTCTCAGATGTTTAAGAAATTGAGGAAGTGGTGTAATAGGGATTGCGTACTCTGACCTTCATGGGTTCATTAGTAAGTTTTGGGCAAAACCCTTCATGCTTAGAACTGGGCATGCATAGAACTCTACAGGCATATCTGTCTTCAAGGAGCTACAAGATGGCCTCTGGCATCTCCAGTTAAAAGACCCCTGGTACCACAGGATGGGAAAGAACTTCTGCCCAGAGAATTGCTGCCGGTCAGAGTAAACTATGCAACCAGGCAACATGGAAAGTTGGACCTGCTTCAAGGGAGCTTCCTATGGCTGCATCCACACTGTGCATTTAAACTACATTTATACGACTTCAACAGCGGTAGCTTCCTCTCAAAGAATAATGGGAACTTGAGTTTACTCCCTCACAGAACTACAATTCCCAGCACCCTTAACAAACTATAACTCCCAGGATTCTTTGGGGGAAGCCATGTGCTTTAAATGTAAGGTGCGGCTGTCACACAAGTTGTTCCTAATGCTGGTTTCATCCGGCTAGGTAGGGGAGGGAATTCCTAAGCACTGCATTCCACACCTTTGTCCATTGTGTGGACTGTAGAGCCTGGTCTCAACTTGAATTTTTCTTTACAGTTGTATATAAATTTGGGGTGCTGGGGTTTTTTTTTTTTGTTTTTTTTAGAAATCTGAGCAACCTGTGCAATCCAAAGGACTCATCTCTCTTTATCTTTCCTGGCATGGAGGTGAGCAGCTCCACAACTGGTAAGAATTCAACAGATGCTGCTTTGAAGATGCACTTCACCTGCTGAATGCCTACCTGTTTTGCAAGCTGCTAATGGCACAGGAACCCTGGCAGGTGAGGGGGAAAGGCAATGTCCCTAGCATGCGTGATAGATGCTAGAATGATGCTCTCTGGGTCTACCAGGTTTGGGGAGAGGGGGGGCAATTAAAATGCCTACAGAACGCCTACAGAAGTTGCAGTGTTAAAGACAACAGTATTGATTCCTTTTTGCTGCAGTTCTGAATGAAACATTTGTGCGTCTGAGGGGATGAAGCCTAGCAGTGCAGAACCTTTGGAGACCACAACACCCTCCTGCGCTGTCTAGCTGACACCTCATCCTGCGCCGAGGGATCGCAGCGTAAACACTCTGCAGCTTCTCTGCATAGGTGCCTGGAATATTAATAATCACTTTAATGGGTTTCCTCCCCCCGTCACCCGCACACTTTCTTTTTACTCCTTGTTTTATGAGCTCTGGAAATCACCACGGCTAATGACGACTCCCTCAAGGATGGAAGCCTTTCAAGGCTAATGGCAAGAAGGTTCCTTGAGAAGCAGAGGACCTGTCTCTGGGTACACACACAACTGTGAGCATTCGTGAGCGGACACGTGCATCAGCATCTTTCGAACTGGGGGTCACCTGCAAGAATGAAGGAGAGCAGGAGTGGTGAAGAGCGGCTCCCTCGCTTTTGCTGAAGCTCAGAAAATAGCCCACTGTGGAATCTGGTAAGAACTGTTTGATCATGGAACCATCTCCTTCCTTGGAGGTTTTTAAGCAGAGGTTGGATGGCCACCTGTCAGGGATGCTTTAGCTGAGATTCCTGTATTGCAGGGGGTTGGACTAGATGACCCTCAGAGTCCCCTCCAACTATACAATTCTATGCTTCTATGACCTGCTACAGGGACGCGGGTGGCGCTGTGGGTTAAACCACAGAGCCTAGGATGTGCTGATCAGAAGGTCGGCGGTTTGAATCCCCACGACGGGGTGAGCTCCCGTTTCTCGGTCCCTGCTCCTGCCAACCTAGCAGTTCGAAAGCACGTCAAAGTGCAAGTAGATAAAAAGGTACCGCTCCAGCGGGAAGGTAAATGGCGTTTCCATGCATTGCTCTGGTTCGCCAAAAGCAGCTTAGTCATGCTGGCCACATGACCCAGAAGCTGTACACCGGCTCCCTTGGCCAATAAAGCAGGATGAGCACCGCAACCCCAGAGTCGGCCGCGACTGGACCTAATGGTCAGGGGTCCCTTTACCTTTACCTATGACCTGCTATAAATACTGAGAAAAGATCCACACTATATAGTATCAGATTTGTAGGGTTGGAATGACCCCGAGGGTCATTAGTCCAACCCGCTGCAATGAAGGAATGACAGCTAATTTTTGGTAAAGCCATGTGCTTTAAATGGATATGGATGGGACCTGAGTGTGGAGGCTCCTGTTCAAGGTGCCAGCCAGCAAGCCGTGCCCTTTACCTAAGCTTTCCATTCCACCACCCCAGGCAGACAGCATTCTGTGGTTGCCAAGCATGCTTGGTCCTCATTGGGCTGCTTGCACTTCCATAAACTTTTCACTTCCAGCCAATATTTTTGTCTCATTTCTGGATGGTGCTGCTTTGGCTACTTGAAGGACCAACACTACTCAAGCTCAACATTGCAAGAGAGAGGGTTTTCTCCCCCATAGTACACACATCATAACTCGTCTGAGGACAGAGCTCACGCAGAAGCAAATCTGAACAAGGGGAAAGGTCAGAAGCTCAGTGACAGAACATCTGCTTGGCATGCAGAAGGTCCCAGGCTCAACCCCCAGCATCTGCAGGTGCGGCTGGAGCAGAAGCCTTATATACTGGAGAGCCTTTGCCACTCAGTGTAAACCAGATGCTGGGGACTTTGGGGGGGATGGAGGGCAGGGTCCTTCTCTAGCCCCACTCACATAGGACAACTGACAGGGGGTGGGACAATGTACCTGCCAATCACCTAATGTCATCATGATGTCAGGTGGGTTGTTCAGGGAAGTTTTTAATGTGTGACATTTTGATGTATTTTTAATCTTTGTTGGAAGCCACCCAGAGTGGCTGGGGAAACCCAACCAGATGGGCAGGGTACTACTACCCCTTTTACCTGTCGAAACCTGTTTTGCAGCACTTCCCAAGTGCCAGCTGGTTGTCAGGTGTTTGGGAGCTGCAGTGTCAAGGGGCTTTGGTGCTCCAATAGCACAAAGCATTTCCATTGAAACCGCTTATAAAATGGAGCCTTTTCATCCCCATCAGCTGATGAGCAGAGGGACCACGCTTTGCTCCAGCAAAGGAACAATCAGGGGTTGGGTTTAAGTTCCCAACTGCTGCTTTCTAGCTGCACTGGGCTTAGGTGAAATGGCCTTAGAATCACAGAATCACAGTTGGGAACATGAGGATCATCTCGTTCAGCCCCCTGCAATGTAGGAATCTTTTGCCGAACATGGGGATCAAACCCACGACCCTGAGATTAAGAGTCTCAGGCTCAACCAACTGAGCTACCCCTCAGGTTGTAGCCCAATTGTGGAGGCTGGGTGGGCAGTTTTGACCTTGGATCAAGAAGCAGGTCCTGAGCACCCAAACAGCCTGGTCTGCTGCCACATGCCAAGCTGTTGCTCCAGAGCAAAGATGGGGAGTCTGCAACCTTCCCCATGTTGCTAGACTTATCTCCCATCAGCAAGGCCATTGGCAAGGGATGAGGGGAGCTGTACTCCACCCCAACCTGAAAGGTCACTCAGGTAGACCCTCAGGTGGTGCAATGGGTCAGTGCATCTGTCTGTTAACCAGAAGGCTGTTGCCAGGATTCCTGCATTGCAGAGGGTTGGGCTAGATGACACCTCGGGGTCCCTTCCAACTTACAGTTCTGTGATACAGGAGGCCACAACTAGAAGCAATGGGTGGAAACCTCAGGCAAGCAGGTTTCACTGGAACTTTATCCGAACAATACGAGATGTTCCACAGAAGGACCGGCTGCCCTTGGAGGCAGTGTCCTCTCCTTCACTGGAGGGATTTAGTCCAAGGCTGGGACGCCATCTGCCATGGATGCTGTTTCCTTCAGCGGTTGCCAAGCACCTGAGGCCATTCATCAGTGAGTGACATGGACACCACCTTCTCTGGTCAGTTTTCTTTCTGCTTCCCCAGATCACCCACCCTGCGCCCCAAGAGACCAGGGAGAAAGTGTTGCATGTGCACACTTCACTTCCCCAAGGGCCAGGTCCCGTGGAATTAATCTGAGCCATCAAATGCGCATGAAGCTGAGTGAGGAAGTGGCAAAGCGTGCCTCTCTTCCAATGTCCTCCTTCAGCTCTATGTGATTTTCAAGGATGAAAAAGGTCCCCATCCTCACCACTTCATAACCAAGGGGGCAGTGTGTGTGTGTGTGTGTGTGTGTGTGTGTGAGAGAGAGAGAGAGAGAGAGAGAGAGAGAGAGAGAGAGAGCTCAGAGACTTTGTAGGCTATGTGTGATGTATGTGTGATGAGCCTGCAATAAACCCAGATGCCAACTTTGCTGCCACATACACCCGGACAACACCATTACTGGCCCCAACAACATCACACATACCATCTCAGGACTATTTAATTGCTCATCGTCTAACATTGTGTATGCCATCAAATGCCAACAGTGTCCTTCAGCTCTCTGTATTGGACAAACAGGCCAAACCTTACGCCAAAGAATAAACGGACATAAATCTGACATCAAGAATCACAAGACAGAGAAACCAGTAGGAGAACACTTCAATCTCCCAGGACATTCTATACAAGATCTCAAAGTAGCTGTTTTACTACAAAGGAATTTCAGAAATAGACTGGAAAGAGAAGCTGCTGAATTACAACTCATTACCAAACTTAAAACCATGGAGAGACCTGGTCTGAACAAAGACATTGGATTCTTATCTCATTATACATGACAAAGCCATTTTTCACCTTCTCACCCCTTGCTTTTTCCTGTAAGACCTACTACAGTCGTTAAGAGTCATCAACAGGCTCATCACAGCTATCTGCCAATCACCCATTCCCACCACCCTTCTGAGTAATACCCCTCCCCACCTTCTCACTATATAGAAGGATCTAGCAACTTCTGTTTCAGTGTATCTGAAGAAGTGTGCATGCACACGAAAGCTCATACCAAGAACTAACTTAGTTGGTCTTTAAGGTGCTACTGGAAGGAATTTTTTTTGTTTTTGCTAATAGCCATGACAGCGATGTTCTTCCTCTACTGTCAGAGGCCTTGAGTCTCTTATATATAGCAGTTTCTGGGAATCACAGGTGAGGAGAGTTGCTGTTGCATTCATGCTCTGCTTACAGGCTTCCCAGGTTGGATTTTTTAGCAGGATTCAAAACTTAAATCAAACACATCACTGACAATAATTCCAGGCAGCCCCCTCTGACCCTCTCTCTGTCTCTCACATACGCACGCCAGCCTCACCACAGCTATTTCCCTCTGTTGCTATGAAACCGCACATAAGTCTCCAGGCCGATCAGACCTCGGCAAAGCAGCCTTTCGATAAACCATGCAGGACCCCAAGGTCTCAAGGGCTTACGGAGGTTGACAGACAGACCAGCTCACGCAATCTCCTCCAGAATCAAATCAGATCAGATCAATGCCAAAACAGGCCACAAGGAAAAGCGGGGGGATTAGGCAAGCAATTAAAAGGGGAAGATGCACAGGTGAAAAACAAAGAGCCCACAGTGAAGGCAGTAGGGATGAGAGGTTATCAGCCTGCCCATCCTTCTCAGTAGCCCACACAGCAGTTTAATTAAGCACGTAGGATTTATTGGCAGGCTGGCTGGCTGGCTGGCTGAGACTTAAAAGCCCAGCTAGATGAATCTCTATTCCAAAAGCAGCCAACTTGATGCCTATGGGTACTCTCAAACAGGGCGTGATGAAGATGGTGGTCTTCTCCTACTCTGTCCCTGCAATCTGGCATTTAGAGGTATACTGCTTCCATACATGGAGGTTCTATTTTATTAGTAGTAGTAGCAAAGGCAAAGGCAAAGGACCCCTGGACAGTTAAGACCAGTTAAAGGTGACTATGGGGTGTGGCGTGTTTGTCCACAGACAGCTTTCCGGCTCATGTGGCCAGCAGGACTCAACTGCTTCTGGTGCAACGAGACACTGAGATGGAAACCAGTAGTGGTAGTCATCAAATCAAATTGCAGTTAACAGACCTGTTCCCCTTGAATTATTCCAGGGGTCACATAGACTCCCTCAAAGTTATGTGAAGAAGAAGAAGAAGAAGAAGAAGAAGAAGAAGAGGAGGAGGAGGAGTTGTTTGGATTTGATACCCCGCTTTATCACTACCCGAAGGAGTCTCAAAGCAGCTAACAATCTTCTTTTCCCTTCCTCCCCCACAACAAACACTCTGTGAGGTGAGTGGGGCTGAGAGACTTCAAAGAAGTGTGACTAGCCCAAGGTCACCCAGCAGCTGCATGTGGAGGAGAGGAGAAGCGAACCCGGTTCACCAGATTACGAGACTACCGCTCTTAACCACTACACCACACTGGCCCACTACACTGAACATTTTAGCATCAGTTTGTTACTGCAGAGAGGGGCATATTATCTACACCCCAGATGTCAACTGGTTAAATCAGGACTAAGAACCTAAGAAGAACTCTGCCAGTGGCCCATCTAGTCCAGCATCCTGCTCTCACAGTGGCCAACCAGGTGCCTGTGGGGAAGCACACAGGCAGGAGTTGAGCCCAAGAGCCCTCTCCCTTCCTGTGGCATTCAGAAGCATTACTGCCTCCGACCATGGAGGCCGAGTGTGGTCATTATGGCTAGCAGCTTGTGTGGTGCCTTCCAGATGTTGTTGAACTATGACTCCCATCCTTGGCCCAGTCAGCAAGGCCAACAGTTAGGGGAAATGAGAGTTATAGCCCAGCAATGCATGGTAGGCACGGCATTGACTATTCCATGATTAAATAGTTATTCCTTCTGCCTTTGAGGTTGGGCGACTAGGAATCCCCCATCTAAAATTTCCAGCACCTTCACATTATATTTCAGGGATGGGAAACTTGTGACCCTGCAAATGATGCTGGACTCCACTTGCTATCAACCCATCCATCCAGCATGGCCAATGGTCAGGGGTGATGGGAGCTGCAGCCCAGGAGAGGCACAGGTTACTCATACCATTGATTAGAGAACTGGGCCAAAACAAACAAGATGAACTTTAACAGGGAGAAATGTAAAGTATTGCACTTGGGAAAAAAAAAAACGAGAGGCACAAATACAAGATGGGGGACACCTGGCTTGAGAGCAGTACATGTGAAAAGGATCTAGGAGTCTTGGTTGACCACAAACTTGACGTGAGCCAACAGTGTGACGCGGCAGCTAAAAAAGCCAATGCAATTCTGGGCTGCATCAATAGGAGTATAGCATCTAGATCAAGGGAAGTAATAGTGCCACTGTATTCTGCTCTGGTCAGACCTCACCTGGAGTACTGTGTCCAGTTCTGGGCACCACAGTTCAAGAAGGACACTGACAAACTGGAACGTGTCCAGAGGAGGGCAACCAAAATGGTCAAAGGCCTGGAAACGATGTCTTATGAGGAAAGGCTAAGGGAGCTGGGCATGTTTAGCCTGGAGAAGAGGAGGTTAAGGGGTGATATGATAGCCATGTTCAAATATATAAAAGGATGTCATATAGAGGAGGGAGAAAGGTTGTTTTCTGCTGCTCCAGAGAAGCGGACACGGAGCAATGGATCCAAACTACAAGAAAGAAGATTCCACCTAAACATTAGGAAGAACTTCCTGACAGTAAGAGCTGTTTGACAGTGGAATTTGCTGCCAAGGAGTGTGGTGGAGTCTCCTTCTTTGGAGGTCTTTAAGCAGAGGCTTGACACCCATATGTCAGGAGTGCTCTGATGGTGTTTCCTGCTTGGCAGGGGGTTGGACTCGATGGCCCTTGTGGTCTATTCCAACTCTATGATTCTATGATTCTATACCTGACAAAGAGCAACACTGAACAGTGCTGCTGAGATATGATTACTGGGTCACCAGACTGTGACTGTAATCAGGACTGTGTCACCAGAACTGGGCTGCGGAGAAAAAAGAGGGTGCTATTAGCAATGATTCAGGGAAAGCCAGGTTTTGCACATGTGGGTAGGGGTGGCACAGTCTCCCCCATGTTCTCGGAGCCAAAAGCTGTTGCAATCCAGCAAGGCTGCTCCTAACAGACTAAGCTGGAAGCTCTGCTTGAGTTTCTATGTGGTGAAAGCACGATTCAAACCGGCTTGTGAGACCGAGGAACATACGAAGCTCTATCCAGTGTGCTACCTATAACTTGAGCTTTGCTTTTTGCCATCCTGGGAACTAGCACTTTACTTTGCCTAAATGGAAACTGAACTTTGCCTTGCTTCGCTTGGTCAACATGTCATCTAAGAACCAAGATGCAGGTGCCTCAAAATCATATGGTACTGATTTCCATGGGCTGGATGGTACAACATCTGCAGGACAAGCTAGAGGATGCCTCCCTGGGGAGCAGAGGAACATTCCCAGGACAAAGGAAACCAGCATGTCAGGGATTTCATAGGCTGGCTTCCATCCTGACAGGCTAGCATTTTCTGCATAGGAAGGGCTCCCCACCACCCCAAAGGGAGAATTCAAAAGCATGGCACACACAGGTGCACCGGCTTGCTGCCTGAAGTAACACAGTCCAAAACAGTCTGTATCGCATGAATGATTCTGCTGCTTACATAAGGAAATTTCCTTGACCACCTTAGGAATCATCCTGGTATCATACAGGGAGCCTACCTTGAAATAAAGCAGGCAATTCTGTAGCAGAAGCAACTGCCCCCCCCCCCAGGAGAAAATTCAGCTCTCACCTTGTATCTTAAATGACACATCTGAGGTTATGGAGGAGGGGAAGAATTCTCACTGACTATGGAAAACATCAACATCAGTGCCTTCCTGCCTTCCTCACTTCTTCTGAGGGAGGGAAATATGCCCAAATGCATCCAGGAAAGGTTAAGACAGGTAATGAACCAAAAGTACCAGGAATTGACGGTGTCCAAAAGCTATTGTGCTCTCAAGAACATTGGGGGGGGGGGGGAGAGAAAGAGAAGCGAAGCGAATGTATCTGCAGTGCGCTGAGTCACCAATTCAGTACAGCCTACACATGTTGATTCATAAAATGGCACATCAGCCCCACTGTCATAAGCCCTGAGTGCTTCCCTGAGCATTTAGGCACTCTCTTAGACTTGCCTCTGTGCATGCATTTGTGCTCACATATACAGCCTGTTGCTTTCTCCCCCCAGACATCCACTCACAGGCCATTAGGTCCAAGCCAGATTTCCCCAGCAGCACTAACAAGCTGCAAGCAGCCTCTGCACACAGCGGATGTGTGGAGTAATGTGGGTGGGAGAAACTCATTCATTTGGAGAGGGGTGCAATCAAAATGAGGGAAGCCAAGGCCAGTGCAATGCCTCATGTACACCCACAAGATCTTAATCCAGTTCCTGCTGTCAATCCTTCTCCAGCATTGCATTGTGCTGGTTAAGGATGTTTCTGCATCCTTCTAAATGCTGCTGCTGATCCCTGGTGTACATTTCACGTGAGACGCACAGCTTGGCACCAGCAACCCTATCTCCCTTCCACATGCAAAGAGGGGAGCCCAGTCTTATTGTGGTGTCAGGGATTCCCGCTGAAGATCAGGGATGGAGAGCCTATGACTTTGCTAGACTACAATTTCCATCATCCCCAACCACAGGCCCTGCTGACAGAGGGCTCATTCACATTTCCTCTTGTCCTTCTGCTTTTCTCCAGGGAAAATTACTCTATAGTGCTCAATAGGAGCAAATGGCAATTTGGGTTTTCTCCGGATTGACGTTTGCTCCAATTCAGCACTAAAGAGTGGGTTTTCCCTGGGACAGGAGTGAGGCAAGTGGAAAACCACTCAAACCCATGCTTGCTAGGCATGGTATAAGAGCAGGCATAGGCAACCTTGGCCTTCCAGATGTTTTGGGACTACAACTCCCATGATCCCTAGCTAACAGGACCAGTGGTCAGGGGTGATGGGAACTGTAGTCCCAAAACATCTGGAGGGCGAGGTTGCCTATGCCTGAAGGCTGATCAAAGCTGGAATCCAACAACATTTGGAAGGTCACAGGTTCCCCGTCCCTGATTTATAGCTATTAAAGGGATGATCCAGTTTACAGTTTTCTTTATTCTATTATATCTGGTGTGATTGATTGATTTCAGTTTATACCCACCTTCTGACACAAAGCACTCAAGGCAATTAACCACAGCAAGGACAGTCAAAACAATTTTTAAAATCAAGAGCAATGTGGTTGGCAGAGTGTTGCATTTGGATTAGGGAGACCAGGGTTCAAATCCTCTCTCAGCCATAAAGCTCTCCGTGTGGCCTTCTGTAAGTCTCTCTCAGACAAGCATCCCACATAATATTAGCAGAGGTTTCCCCATTAAGCTCTGATGTTGTGGAATACAGGGCATCCCTCATGAGAAAGAAAATGGAAAGGAAGAAACATGCACACCTGGAAAGTTTTAGCAATTAGTATCAGCTGCCTGGCTCAAAAAGGGAAGCAACTTAATTACAGGTGCAAGTTGGCATTACTATTTTAAGAAGCAAAACACTTGCTAAGAGATGTAAAGGGGGAAAATAAAGCACTGGATTCTCTTCGCTCAAGAGTCTTTAATTAATCTGGCTTGGTGGTAGGTGGAGAGTTATAGAGACGGGCAACTGTTTCCTGCATAGGAATAGAATATGTCATCCTGCAAAGGCTTGACACAATGGGTAAAGCCCCACTTTTGCAACTGAATATATTATACAGATGAAGCACATTTACCTGTACTTTTCTGTTTTGCATGAGTAGCACCAGGTTGGTAAAGACTGATCTACAGCCCACCTTGTCAGTGGCAGCCCAAGGGACTTCCGTGGTGCGGCTTGCCTATTTCCAGTTATGACTGTTCCTGGATGAGGCCACAAGGATCCATGCTCTAGTTACTGCCTGTTTGAACAATTGCAGCGGTAGCCAACATGGTGCCCTCCATATGCTGTCGGAGCCTGCTCTCATCAGCCATAGCCAGCATGACCAGTGGTCAGGGACAACAGGAGATGAAGTTCAACAACACTGGCTTCAAAAGAAGATCATGGAGGACAAGAGTATCGACTGCTACTAGCCATAATGGCTATGCTCTGCCTCCATGCTTGCAGCATTGGTGCAGAAACACCTGCTGAAGATCTTGCAGTTAACAAGCACCTCCCCGCCCTTTCCCCATAATTTGTGATTTGTGTCAAAGCACACGCACACACATGACAGCCCTAGTGATGGCGGGATGGTCTGAGATGCAGCCGTCACCAAAAGGCTTTGCTTCAGCTTCATGCAGATTAATGAGATGATGTTTGCAGAGCCAGCTCTCTCCAATGGTTCCCTACAAGGCACTGCTGTGCTTGCCTGCTTCGTACAGGCTGTGTAGATTCCAGACACTCAGCCAAGTCTGTGCAAAGAGCGTATTGTGACTTGAGCTCAATAGCACCATGACAATGCACAAAGAGGGTCAAGGACACCCTGAACCAGAGCACTCTCTGTTCTTTTATAATGTGTGTGTATGTGTGAGAGAGAGCGCGTTCAGCCCCATCACCATACAAATCAGTCTGGAGGAGAGCTGCTCGGCTTCCCATTGAGGGTGTCGGACTGACAGCACATAGCGTTGCCCTGTGTGCCAGCATGAGAGCTAGCGTGACGCAGTTTAGCAAATACCAATCTTGGACTCAGACCAGGAAGATCTGGGTCCAAATCACCAGTGTGTGTTGGATTACTTCAGCCCCCTTGCCATATCTGGGGCCCAGAGCATGTTACAGTATACATGAGCACATCATTCTGGCCCAGCCTTGCGCCCTCCAGCTGTTTTGGACTCCCATTCCCATAAGCTCCTGCAAGCTGTTTTCTTTCATTATTGAGAGTCAGTGTGATGTCGTGGTTAGCTTCCATTGACCTTTTTCCAAAGAAAGCCACGAGAGGTTCCTCAGTCAGTCAGTCTTCATTTTATATAATGCATTTATTTTATTCTTTTAAGATTGTAAACCGCCTTGAGTGCCTTGGCAGAAAGGTGGCCTATACATCCAATGAATGAATGAATGAATGATTAATTAATGTGCAAATGTAATTTGAAATGCAGAGGGGTGGGGGATATAGACATATGACCTTGCTCAATTTTAGGCTGGTGATGTGTACACAGCCTTTATCTGGAGGAATTGATGAGGCAATGCTTTCATTTATTAACCTTCAGAGGCCCTTTACAACCATCCTTCCTTGGTTCCTTCCTTGATTTCTTTTGCTGTATTTCCTTTTATTATTTTGACCTGGCTTCACCCTGTATCCTCAACTCACCTTGTATCAGAAAAGGCTGTTTTTGCTGCTTTTCTGGCATTGTTGCTTTAAAGAAATTTAAAGGGGGGGGGGTCAGAAGTGCACGGTGACTGATGAAGTGAAGCCCTGCAGCATCACTCACCTTCTTAATTTCCTTTTTGCGAAAAATTGAGAATGGCATCTTCTACGACTTCTGTCCTCCACTCTTTCCCTCTATGGCAGCCTTTGCCTGCCATTCTCTTGGTGAAGAAGTACAGTCTAAAATTAAAAGCAACCAGCTGGGATAACTCAGTAGGCAGAGCACGAGACTCTTCATCCCAGGGACTAGATGACCCTTGTGGTCCCTTCCAACTCTACAGTTATATGAAACAAGAGAACAGAGAAAGCAACAGCGAGGTGGAGGGAGACCAGAGGGGAAGAAGGCTCTTCAGTCAGTGGCAGAATATCCATTTTGCATGCAGAAGGTTCCAGGCTCAATCCCCAGCATCTCCAGGTATAGCTGGGAAGACCCCCCATTTGACATCCCGGAAAAGCCACTTCCAGCCAGTGTATAAAGTGCACAGCTAGATGGACCAGTGTTCTGACTCACCATAAGGCAGATCCCTATGTTCCTGACGCATTAGCATTTTCTATTATTAATGTATGTGTTCAAAGGCACCTTGGGAGGGCTTTATCCCAAAAGGCATACAAATATTTTAAATAAATAAAAATCCGGTATCATGTTGAGAGCCATTGGCAGATGACATTCCTTAAAATATGCTCCTAGACTTTAATGGGGTTAAAGAGACAGCATTTCCCAAATTTTGAAAATGTGTGGTTCGGCATGCTTCACTCCCAACAAGCCATATTAGAATGTGAAAATCTCTGAACTTTTCACTGCTAGCAGGAACAGCAAGGGAAGAACAAGTAAGAGCAGTGTGTATGTCGAAACTCCTAAGCAAAGACAGTTGCCCTCTAAATCTTGCACTCTTCCCTCATCTTTCTCTCTTATGCACTTCCAGCAAAACACTGCAGGGCTAAATCAGCTGTAGGAAAGCTGCCGTAAAGGCTGGTCCAGATTCCCAACTTGATTTCCACTTCCCCACCCTGTAACTTCCTTTCCAAAGCTGTCTTGACTTCACCTCATTTCTAGTTCCCCCTCTCCAAAAAGAGATTCCCTACTCTATTTTCCAAATCACTCAGGCTGTTTTTCAGCTACAAATTTCAGGGAATAAATTGCCTTGGCACTGTGATGGTTTGGAGATTAGGGGTAGGGAATCATGGACATAGCCAGGAGTTTTGTTAGGGAAGCAGGACTCGGTTGGGGGAGGCAGGAGTTTTGTTAGGGGGGGGGCAGAACCAACCTGATTGGCCAGTTAAGTATTTCTATTGTTTTACTAGATGTGTGTGTGTGGGGGTGCCCCCACTTGACTACGCCCATGTAGGGAATCCTTTTCAGCCAGAGGGTCACAGTGTCGGGCAGGGTCAAAAAAGCGGGCAGAGCAACAAATGTGGATTTTACCTTCATAACAGTATGCGAGCTTTTTCCACACTCCCACACCCCTCCCTATCCTCCATCCAGCAAGCAGGAAGCAAGAACTGATTTCAAGGGCATATTCCAGCCATGTAAAAAGCACCCAAAAGGAGTTCTGGGGGCCAGAAAGAGAAGACGAGGAGGCCACATTTATCCCCAGGTCTGTTCTGGAGCTTTCAAGTTTCCCCATAACTCAGAAAAAAACCCCCAAGGATATCCAAATTCACTCTGCCTAGGAAGCCAAGGGGCTGAATATCCAAGAGATAACGAGAAGCTTCCCCCCCCCCCAAAAAAAGGAAAAATGGGTTGTGACTGCATAGTATTTAAAGCTGGGGAGAGATGAATATGGAGCAGGAAGAGAAGCCTCCCGCTCTGAAATCTGCCAGCTGAAGCAACGGCTTCATTTTGCTTGATGGTAAGGTGAGCCCTGGAGCTAGCAATGCCTTTCATTCAGAGTTGCTGGGTCAAAGAATGGATATTCAGCACCACAGACAGCTCCCTGCTCTGTAGCCCTTGCAGAGCAACTTGAATCTTCAGCAGTGATCAAGATCCAGGGGCGGTTTGTTGTTAGCCTTGCAAACAGACCCACAGGCGACACCTACAACGGGATCAAGTGACCAACCCCTTGTTTTATTTCAAGGCCAAAAAAAATTAAAAATCCATTATGCATACGGGAGCACTCAAGATCATCATCCCGAAATACTTCAAAGGGTGTTCCTTCCACTGCCTGCCTGCTTTCTCTGGTGGGATCTAATTACACATGTATGGCGTGCAGTGGGCTATTATATAACTGGTGCTGTTTGATATTCTGCTGGCAGAAGCACCAGCTGAAGAAAAGGGAGATATATTGCATTTCATTCGCTTCAGCGGTAGAGTCACTAGTTAAAAATATAAAATAAAAAGATGGAGACAGATGATGCATCATAATCTCAATTAGGATGTTCTATTTTGAAAGATATTCCCCACCTCCACCCCCAGGAAAAGTTCTGAAAAGGAGTTATTTTAAACTGATGATTGTCCACCCCATTCACACTGAAGCACGAGCTTCCACTCTGCTTGAGATGTCTGTAGTGAGGAATTGGCGCACACCAATGATTTATGTGACATAGAAAGGAAGTCTATCCTAAGGTCAGATTGTCTCTGGTAGTCTGTCCTGGAGTGGGTATCTTAAAAGGTCATGAAAGTAAATTATACGGTTAAGCTAAGAAGTTCCAAATAACAGGTCAATCAATTTCTCAATCTAGCTCAGTATTTTCTAATTCATGCCTTTCAGATGTTGCTGAACTACAACTCCTACCATCCCTGGCTATTGGCCATGCTTGCTGGGACTGATGGATATTGTCCTTCAGGTATATCATAGAGAGCCAAACATTCCTCATACCTCGTCTACTTGGACTGGCAACAAATCTTTTTCAGGCAGAGTTCTTTCCCACTACTGCTACCTGTTCCTTTAAATGGAGGTGGGAGGGACTGAACCAGAGACCATTCTGCATGCAAAGCATGTACCACCAAGAAATGGCCCCTCTCAGATCTTTCTGGGCCTCAGACCCCAGAGGCAGCCTTATCACATGGCAAAGTAAGGCAGGTTCAGTGGAATATGCTAAAACTGTCTTGTCCTAGTGAGCAGCCTGGCTGCCGAATTCTGCACCAGCTGAAGTTTCTGAACTGCCTTGGAAGGTTGGCGATTCAAATCCCCGCGACGGGGTGAGCTCCCATTGTTCGGTCCCAGCTCCTGCTAACCTAGCAGTTCAAAAGCATGTCAAAGTGCAAGTAGAAAAATAGGTACCGCTCTGGCGGGAATGTAAACGGTGTTTCCATGTGCTGCGCTGCTTTCGCCAGAAGCGGCTTAGTCATGATGGCCACATGATCCGGAAAAACTGTCTGTGGACAAACGTCGGCTCCCTTGGCCAGTAAAGTGAGATGAACGCCGCAACCCCAGAGTCGTTTACGACAGGACTTAACTGTCAGGGGTCCTTTACCTTTACCTTAGTAATCTAACCCAGGGGTTACCAGAGCATAGAAAACAGAAGTTAGGCTATCTATGTCCAAATGAGGGCAGCTGGGTCACCAGCCAAAGCTGATGGAAGACACTCCACACCACTGAGGCCACTTGAGCCTCAAGCATCAGCAGAGGATCCAGGAGCACCCTCAAGCTACATATCTGCTCCTTCAGATGGAGTGTAACCCCAACAAGAACAGGCAACCTGCCATCCATCCTGTCTAGGGAACCACCCACTAACAGCGCCTCAGTCTTAACTGAATTGAGCTTCAGATTGTTGTCTCTCATCCAGCCTATTACCAAGGCAAGACAATGGTCCAGCACTTCCACTGCCTCACCTGTAGATGTGAAAGAGAAGTGGAACTGTGTGTCATCAGCATATTGCTGACAGCGCACTCCAAAACTCTGGATAACCCCACTCAGCAGTTTCATATAGATGTTACAGATTATAGGCGATAAAATTGAACCCTGAGGACTCCATGGGGATGAAAGGCACTCCCCAAGCATCACCCCCTGGAGATGACCATCCATGTAGGACCAGAACCACCACAAAGTGGGGCCACCCATCCCCAACTCCAGAAGGATACCATGGTTGATGGTACGGAAAGCCACAGAGAGGTTGAGGAGAATAAACAGGGACACATTTCCCCTGTCTCTCTCTCCCAAAATGAGTCATCATGGTGACCAGAGCAGTTTCTGTGCCAGAACTGGGCCTAAACCCTGATTGAAATGGATCTAGAAAATCAGTTTCCTCCAAGAGCACCTGGATCTGGTTCTGTGACCATCCGCTCAAGAACCTTGCCCAAGAAGGGGAGATGGGCAACTGGCCAGCAGAATAGGAAGTAGACAGATCTAATCCTTGAGGCATGATCACGAGGAAGGCCTCTGTAAACCCCTCTGAGCTTCCTAAAAGGTTTATGCATGGGGCGAGGGGGGGGGGAGAGTGTTAACATACATGTCAGATTTACATACCTGAGCAAGACTTGTTATTTAAGTTTACCTGGGCAAGCACGCATAAACAAAAAAGTTTTTAGGAGGTGCGAAAAACTGTACAGCAAAGATGCCTGCCTTCTATCAATAGGCTGGGAGTTACATGATGTATGTGCTGCCACACTTGCAAGTGTGAAAGAGCCACTTCTGCCAATCAAAGTGGGCATATATGGGGTAAAGCAATTATTCAAAGGGAACAGGTCCCAAACTGTTAAGGGCTGTATATAGTAATAGAGAAACCTTGAATTTCAGCCAGCAGCAGCCAATTCAGATCACTGAGCACAGGTGTAATATGCTGGCAAGTTTTCACTCCTGTCAGTAATCACATCGCAGCATCCTGAACTGTTTTGGACTCCAACTCCCATCAGCGCCAGCTTGCATGGCTGATGGTCAGGAATTACGAGAGCTGTAGTTCAAAGCATTTGGAGGACACCAGATTAAAGAAGGTTTCGACAGAGCAATGAGTTTTGGATTTCCAACAGGCTTTTCACCATCCCATTTCACTGTCTTTAGTAGCCTGAGAGAGGCTGAAAATGTAGATCCAAGCACGTTTCCCTTTAGCCGCACAATGATGTAATGCAGCTAATGAAGGGGAATACACCTCTGTAGCAAATTACCTGGAGACCGGGACTGACAATCAGGCAGTGATTGCAGCTCTGCAAAACACTGTTATCAGCCAGAGTGCCTTGATTCTAAATTAGTCAAAGCCCTTGCTGCTGCTGTTTAAAAATGGACCTCCAAATGGATGAACGGTGATGGAATAAAATGAGTTTGCCCCGTCCGATTTAGAGTCTATGAAGACTGATGAATAAGATCCTTACATGACCACAGATATGAAGGGTTTCCCACAGGTAGCTGGTTGGCAGCTGTGAAAACAGGGTGAAGAACATCTATGACACTCCTCCAGCTCAGTACTGTCTACACTGACAAGCATTGGTTCCCCAGGGTTTTACGCAGGGAGCCTCTCCCAGCCCTACCTGAAGACTGAACCTGGGACCTTCAGCATGCAAGACAGATGCTCTGCCACTGAGCTGCAGCCCTCTCCTCCAGTGCAGGATTAGATGGGCCGTTGGCCTAATTTAGCAGGCTCCTCTTATGTTCTTGCTTAAGGCTCGTTCAGAATGCCAGATTTGGTCAGAAAACCTTTTAAAATCAACTCAGGCACGATGTCCCACAACAGAGCAGAGGTGGCCCTCCAGAGGTGGTTGGACTACAACTCCCACTCAAACTAAGAGGCCTTTGCTGGCTGGGGCTGATTTAAGTTGTGGTTCAACAGCATCTGGAGAGCCACAATTTCCCTACCTGTGTCACACAGGCTCATGCAGAACTATACCCAAAGACTTCAGACAAGGAGCACAGGCAGAAATCCGGCATCTAAGTACAAAGTAAATTGAGGTAAAGCTTTGATCAGTAAAACCATCCCATGGCGAGATGTTCATGCTCTCAACTTGAGGGACAACGCTCAGTGTGGCAGATGAATCATTATGCCCTTGGTGGGAGATAAAAGAAGAGGGAATCTCCATGATCTGACTTCCACATTTGCTTGGGCATGAGGTTTAGAGACATATACTGATCTACATCCCGAACAAGGGTGGGAGAAGAGAGGCAGCACCTCCTATTTGCCAAGAGGACAGCAGATCTGGCCTCCAAGGAGTTATGCCACAGCTGTTGCTGTCACTGTGGCAGCAGGCAATGCATTTCTTGGAGACTGGACCGGCTGCCCTGGTGGATTCTGCTGCCTGAGGCGCTTGCCTCACCTTGCCTCATGGGTGAGTCGGACCTGAGGCTCGAAATGTTTTGTCCCATTCATGCCTCGTCCTCGTAGAGACCCAACCTGGCGCATCATAAACCAGCCACACCACCAGCTCTTCCCTCCATTATGTCCTTGGACCAGAGGCGGATTTAGGGCAGCATGACTGGTTCCACAGCACTGGACACCCAGCCTAGCGGGTGCCACAACTATGATGTAGTGAATTGAACAGAAGACATGGCGAGAAGGTGGGAGGTGCCGAATTTTGAGCCAGCAGAGGGTACTGCTGATATTTGAAAGACTGAAATCCGGCCCTGCTTGGACCACAGTGCTGCTCCCGGTCGGGGAATCCTGGGGCTGGGGAGCCTCTTCCTCCCCTCCTCCTCCTCCCTTCACAATTCCTTTTCCGCAGAGGACTTTAGAAGGGCAGGGTGGGCGGAAAGAGGGGGAGGGGGAGAAGGGGGAAGGCACCTGCTGGTTACGCATCAAGAGCCCCAGCGGTGCTGTCTATTAGTATTATTGTTATTTTGCATACATTCCCTTTTTTATGAATGGAATTCTCCAGCTTTACTATGCCAGACGGCGCGCGCGCGCCCCTATCCTCTGCAGCCAGGTGATTGGCTCCCGCCGCCCATTGACGTCACCCGGGAGAAAGACATGCGAAGTGAGGAGCCGCCCCAGCCCCAAAGCCTGAAGTGTGAGTCACCCTCAAAAAGGGGGCTTGTTCAAGTATAACTCCGCGCTTCTCCTTGCCAGTCTGCCTGCCAGCCAGCCTCGCTGCTCTTCGGATTGCAGCTGCAACGGAGCCTGCAGTCCGCAGCCCTCCTGGTATAGGAGGACCGAGGGCATCTGCATTGAGAGAGGCGGATTCCTTGTCCTGCAGCCACCCAATCGGACGCGCAAGGCAGCGGACCCCCCCCCCCCATCCCGATTGAATGTGCAGCCTCCTGTTCTGGAACATCACCCGAGGTAAGTGCCGCCGCCGCCGCCGCCACCATCGCCGCCCTCCTCTTTTCCGCAATATTTGATATGCTCAGGACAGACCAGCTTCTCTGCATCAAAGCCCCTTTCCCAATGCAAAAGGTGAGACCCCCCTCCCCCCAAAAAAAGTCCATTTAAAAATTAAGCCTTAGAGCTGCAATCCTCTATGCTTTTACCTGGGAGGAAGCCTCAGCGAACTAAATGAGACTGACCTCTGAGTAGACCTGGACAGGGTTGCAGACATGCCATACATTTAAAGGACATCCCCCCCAAAAGACTCCTGGGAACTGTAGTTTGTTAAGGGTGCTGGGAATTGTAGCTCTGTAAGGAGTATGGCATGCATGCATTCTTAGTCCCCGGGGGAAAAGAGAGGAAGGGGTTTAGAAGCATACAAACCTCTGTCTCACTTTCTCACCCACATATAGCATTCCCCACTGTAGCCCTGTCTTCAGGAAGCAAACCAGAATGTAGCTCTGCAGTGTGAATTTGGGGGAAATAATTTCTAAAAGATAACTGCCTGAATTTTACTAGGCACGACATGGCATGATGACCAAATAGACTCAAGCGTTGGTGGTTAGTACAACAGACAAGCAAAGAAGAAAAGGGAGCAAAACCCCGGTCTTTGGCATATGTAATAACAATGTCAGCTCCGTGGCAAAGGCTGAGGGGAGCAGGCTGCTGCCAGACCTTACAAATCCACCGGTGATGCTTTTGGTGCCAAAAGACTGTAATCAGCCTAAGAGCTGCGCCGTAAGGCATCACTGCCTTCTTACAGTTTTCCATTATAGTCTTGAGTAAACTTTGGGGAAAGTCGGTGATTTGAGAGAGCTCAGTCTGTGTGTGTTTTGGGCAAGGGAGGGGGTGAAGAAGGAAGGAAGATTATTGCCAGGTACGCAGTGATGATGTAATCCGGGGAAGCGTACGTTGACCAGAAACAATAGTGGCATTTTGTTTACTATCCTTTATCTTGATGGCTTTATTTGAGAAAAAAGAAAGGAGGAGTGGAGGGGGGAGAACAATGGCAAACAATGACAGGCCCTTGCCAGAAATATCCCATCCAGAGACCATAGATAAGAAGCATGCAACCATCACGTGCAACAGGGGTGGCATTTTGATGGGCACCCCTACCACCACCAGCAAACTTCAGCACTGAAAGGCAGCCTGCTTGCCTGTGCCTTGATTCCCAGCACTATAAAGGCTGGAGTTGGTTCTAATACCCCCACCCACCTCCATCAACACACTCACACACCCTCTGGTCCCCAGACACTTACAAACGCCTGCCGATTTCCATCATGTCTCAGAGGACGCTAAGTGGGTGTTTTTGTGCCACTGCAGGTCACCAGAGGACAGCATGAAAGAGGAGGTGCGCCTCAATGCCACTGAAGACCAGCAGCCCGGCTGGTTCCTGCCCAGCAATGGCAGCAGCAATTCCCTGTATCTCTCCGAAGCTCCTCCTCCTCTTCCCTTGAATCCTTGGGACGTGGTGCTTTGCGTTTCCGGGACCATCATCTCCTGCGAGAATGCCATTGTGGTGGCCATCATTTTCTACACCCCTGCCTTCCGGACTCCAATGTTCCTCCTGATTGGGAGCTTAGCCACCGCAGACCTGCTAGCCGGCTTGGGCCTCATCTTCCACTTTGCCTTTGTTTACTGCATCCAGTCCCAGGTGGTGAACCTCATCACAGTGGGCCTCTTGGTGTGCTCCTTCACCGCCAGCGTGGGCAGCCTCCTGGCCATCACCATAGACCGGTACCTGTCCCTCTACAATGCGCTGACCTACTATTCAGAAAGGACGGTGACCCGGACGTACATCATGCTCATCATCACCTGGGGGGTCTCCATCTGTTTCGGACTGCTGCCCGTCATGGGCTGGAACTGCCTGAAGGACGACTCCACCTGCAGCATCGTCAAACCCCTGACCAAGAACAACCTCATCATCCTCTCCATCTCCTTCTTCATGGTCTTCGCCATGATGTTGCAGCTCTACGTGCAGATCTGCAAGATCGTCTGCAGGCACGCACAGCAGATTGCCCTCCAGAGACACTTCTTGGCCACTTCGCACTACGTCACCACCAGGAAAGGCATCTCCACCTTGGCTGTCATCCTGGGGACTTTTGCTTCCTGTTGGCTCCCCTTTGCCATTTACTGCCTCCTCGGAGATTACACGTACCCAGCTCTCTACACCTATATGACAATACTCCCGGCTACCTACAATTCCATGATCAACCCTGTGATCTATGCCTTCAGGAACCAAGAAATCCAAAAAGTGTTGTGGACTATCTGCTGCGGCTGCATTTCTTCCACCATGCCTTTCCGGTCCAGATCTCCCAGTGACGTCTGAGTCACCCCACTCCCAAGGATCCTGCGCTGCTCAAAGACTAATTCGCAAAAATCCTTTCCCCCTCCTTCATTTCTCCCCTTCCTAACGTCCTTTCCCTTATGTGAGTGAACTTGCCGTTTTATCTTTTTATTTATTTTTCACTTAGGGAAAGAAGAGAGAAATATATATCATTTATTTTTTTAATCCATACATTAAAAAACAAAACACAAACGTGTTTCGGACAGATTGGTGTGTGTGTGTGTGTGTTTGCGTGTGTGTGTGTGTGTGTGTGTGTGTGTCTGTGTGTTAGTTACATGTCCAAAATCTGATGTCAGTTGTTTGTTTGAGATCTTTGTAATGCATTATTTTCTTAAATGGGAAGAAACCTCAAGACCTTTTGACCTTGCTTTTTGAGTTCCTACAGCCTTAATTACCTCAGATCTTCAGAAAATATTTTTCTACATTTAAACAAATTCCATTGTATCCCCTTCTCCATCTTTTATTTCTCCCACCCCACCCAACTGATGGAAGAAGAGAGAGACCCGAAATTTGCCAGCTTCTAAAATAAATGTACACATTATTTATTTGTATTTTCCAGCTTTTAGAAACAAAATAGATTTTCCCCTTTTCTGTATTTTGCTGCCCTCTGGTGTTCGTTCTGTTTTAATGCACATAAAAATACGAAGGTGGGGGAACAGGGAGAGAGGAGGATTATTTTGCATGTCTAGCAAAGCCAGTATTAACAAATGGAATGTATAACTATTAGCTATAAACAATGTGAGTTGAAAGAGATTAATATGTTGCTAAGGCTACAATCCTAGACACATTTACCAGGGAGCAAGTCCCACAGAACCCAGTGGGACTTACATCTAAGTAGGCATGCCTAGGATCGTGCTGTCATGAACCTCAGAGGTAATACTCTAAAATAAGTGATTTAAGGATCACAGTCATTGCACTAGAAACTGTCATGCACAGGAGAAAGGGGGGGCATTCCTGACTACGGGGAAACAGAACAGCCAACATTGAAAACCATGGATCACATAGTCTATAAATCAACCTTTCTCAACCTGGTGCCCTCCAGATGTTATTGGGCAAAAGCTCCCATTGTCCCAAGCATTGGCCATCTAGGGGGTTTATGTCAAGTAACATCCAGGAAGGGGCTGGGGCAAGCTGATCTATATACTGTATTTCCTCCCCTGCTCCTCTGAATTTGCACAAATCCTGGCAAGGAAATTAATGTAACAAGGCACTTTTGGAAATCTGATGTTTTTACTACTGTGTTGCAGAGCAGCTTATAGAAAAGGCTCTGTATGAGTTGAGAAGTACTGTACACTTTTGTTTACAGCCACCAGAGAAATAAAGATAATTTTGTGATACATGTGGCTGCCTGCTGCTTTGGGGGGGGGGGTTGTGCTTGTTGTTTTGCAGGTGGCAGAGGTTGCTCCAGGGCCAGCTGCAGAGACTGAAAGGGCTCCTGTGCCGATGCTGCGCGTTCTCACCCCTAAACCTGTTGCTTCCCCCTGCCTTGCACCCACAAACAGCAGCCTACTTAGTCATTTCAGGTTGAAAACACCTTGACAGCAAAAACTCATTTTGGATATGAAACTCTGGGAGTTGAGTCACAGCAAATACCAGCAAAGTATTGCCACGACTCTCCTGCACAGAGCTATTCTTGTCACTGAGAATGTAGGTACTACATGCAAAGACAGTGGGGCATGTTGTTAATTTCAGATCTTCATTTCATGGTCTTATGGGCCACGAACAAGGTCCCTTTTAAAAAACAGCTGTGTGTGTTACTTCAAGCTGTGAAGCACACAACTAGCATGCCCCTTCTTGTCCCCAAGTAGTACCTGGGGTTGCCAACCTGGTGCCCACAGGCACACATGCGTCCCCCAGAGGCCCCCAAGGTCCCTCCCCACCCTTCTTCCCACTGAAGGCTTCAAACTAACATCCCACTAGAGCTAACAGAACGGGTAGTGGGGTGTGCTTTGTTGTGGTGGGGTGCCCACAACAGTCCCTCTGGCTTACAAAGATCCCCACAAGATCCAAAAGGTTATGTGACCTCTGCTTCACAACTACTTGTTCACCCCTGCTATGATCTTGTTCACTCCTGAGGGGGGAAGAAATACTTTGAGCATGTGCAGTTTTCATTTAAGACTCTCTCAAATCATAGCATTGTGGTGACGGCAACTTACTGCTGCTTCTGCCACGCAAAACCACCTGGGTTATATCCAGTGCAGCACTGAGTAACTTGTTCCAGCAATGCATGGATTTGCACATATGCAATGGAACTTCCCCTGCTTCCCCTGCCATGTGCCCCCTAAATCTGTTCTGGGTTTTCCCCCCAACCCTCCGGAGCAGGTTTGGGGAGGGCAGGGGGCATGTGCAGGAGGAAGAGGAGGGCGGGGAGTTCCATTGCACAAGTGTAAATCCTCGTGCTAGTGGAACGAGCCCACCAGACAGCTCCCTTTGTCTTAGAAATAAGCATTTTTATTTCCTTTTTTTCTTTTTTGATAGAAAAAGTCAACATATTTCTAAAAGGAAAAATAAGAAAAGGAGCATCTGTAACCATTTACATAACTACAGAATATTTCATATAGGATGGAGAAAGGGAGCTGGGGTGATCAGTCCCAGCCAGTGGCGTAGCGTGGGTTGTCAGCACCCGGGGCAAGGCAAGATTTGCGCCCCCTAACCCGTGGATTTGCGCCCCCTAACCTGTGGATTTGCCCTAACCCCAGATGTTGCGCCCGGTGCGGCCGGCCCCCCCTGCACCCCCCACGCTACGCCACTGGTCCCAGCACAGGCCCAAGCTGGATCAAGTGCTGATCCAGGGCCTGTTTGCAGATCATTTGCTGCTCTCCATGCTGTCACTTTCAGGTTGGGGGGGCCCTGGAGTTTGTGGCTCTGGCCAGACCTAGCTGCACCACTGTGCAAAGGGGAGCATAGGGTTGGGCACTCTTTGACCGATTGTGTTCATTGGTCCCGAGTGGGAAAACCAGCAGAGCAAAGCCAAATTGCCCACCATTTCCTGGGAACTCCTAGCCACGTTAGTGTGTTGCAGCAAAAACAAGGAAGAGTCTTCCACTGCATCTGAAAGCCTGAACAGATCTACTGGATCATACTCTGATTGACCAGCAATCCACAAATCAGCACATCAGAGCCAAGTGCCCCCAAACCCACTGGTGAGCTGAACACTTGACCTACCACCTCCCTAGAGGTCTTATTCCCACTATTTTTTGAGGAGGTAAGAAATTGCAGGAGTCCCATTCTGAGCAGTAGGAGAGAATCCTTCTGCTTCTTACTTTTGCCCAGCTCCATCCGATGAGAGAAGGCCCTGCCTCTCTCCCAAGTCACCTGTGCATGCCGGAAGATATGGGGGAAGCAAATTGGTGGTGATCACAAATAATGCTTGGCTAGTAAGCCAAGCTAACACATGTGGACCTTTGGTACAGACTTACCGTATTTTTTGCTCTATAAGACTCACTTTTTTCCCTCCTAAAAAGTAAGGGGAAATGTGTGTGCGTCTTATGGAGCGAATGCAGGCTGCGCAGCTATCCCAGAAGCCACAACAGGAAGAGGGATTGCTGCTTTCACTGCGCAGCGATCCCTCTTGATGTTCTGGCTTCTGAGATTCAGAATATTTTTTTTCTTGTTTTCCTCCTCCAAAAACTAGGTGTGTCTTGTGGTCTGGTGCATCTTATAGAGAGAAAAATACAGTAATCCTTTAGAGGTCATTGACATCAATGGCACCAGATTTAGCTGTATGATGATTTGGAAATTCATCAGCCTCATGCGATGAGAAGCAGCTCCATCAAAATAACAGCTCCACTGGGCTCTTCCTGCCCCTGAACCGTTTCCATAGCAGCTGACCATTATAAGAGCTATTATTTAACTTAAAGAATGTGTGTCCCGTCCCCCCCCTTCCCTCCCCATCCCCTTTTGTATTGCATCTTTTAGATTAAAATCCTGTCTTGTTTTAATCAAATGTCGGTAAGTTGCTCTGGGAGCCTTTTCGGCTGAAGAGCAGGTTAAAGAAGAAATTTGCAGACAGATATTATCTTACATCTGATGAAGACGGGCTCTGGTCCACAATGCTGTAAGACTCTGTTGTCTTTGGACACAAAGAGTTACTTCTAGAGTGACATTTCAGACCGGCTCCTGTGTCAGTATAACATTGCTCTGGCAAGGAGGGGGCGTAAGCTAAAACACTGCGATCTGATTCAATGGAGAGAGATGAAATACATTGACTCTTCCCCTCACCCCCATTCCACTGCAGTGGAGCCTAGGATTCCGTCTAGCCTGACACCTAATCACAGAATATATGTGGTTCCAGGAAACCACCTGATTATACTCAGTTACTAATTGTCCTGAGCCCCCAGGCCTACCTGGCAGCCAGACAGTGTGCTGAGGCCAAGCTCAAAATCAGCATCCGCAAAGTCCACAATCCAAGATCCAAAGAAGGTCAGGAAACAAGGTCCAGTGTCAATGCAAGTCTGAAGTCAGGATGCAGTGCAGCGTCACGCCCAAAGTACAGTCCCATGGAGGTCCAGGAGTATCAACATGGGCAGTTGAGCAGACACAGCATATCAGCTCTGCTTCCCTTTGCATGCTGATTGCAGCATCTGGGCTTGACAAGGCAGATGACCTTCACCTGTTCTGAGCCTGCTCCATCTGAGGAATCACACCTTTCTTCCCAGAGCTAATGAGCCCCACCTGGGCAGCTAAGGAGCTGGGCTGTGGGCCCTTGCCTATCTCAGCCTCCTGGAGCACACTGCCTGTTGCTCCCTATGCCTCAGAGCCTGCTGTGTTCAGGGAGACAGGGGCCCCTCTGGCTCTGGTGATGGGTCCTGCTGCTCTGATTTCTGTGCACCAACCCCCATTTCCTCGTCCTCCTCTGGCACCCTGTGAGTACTTCCTATACTAACATCTCCTTCCCCACCCCCAGCTTACCCCGGTGTGTCCCAGTCCTGGCTAAACCCCTGGCTGGGATCTTCCTCCTCTTCCTTTTCCCCAGAGTCCTGCCAGTTCGTGACACTAATCTTGGCATGCAATCTAATATTGCAGAGTCAGCAGCATATTTAAAATGCTGAAAATTGTTAAAATTAACAAAAGCATTTGATTTTGTATCTCATCATGGATATCCAAAACACTCTTAAAATAGGACTGCCATATCACATATTCACATCCGGGAATCAGACTGTTAAAAAGGCATCTGGGATGATTTTTGCTGAATTGGCAAAATGTCCAGGGAAACCTGGAGGTATGGCAAGTAGAGCGATTTTTAAAGGGAAAAAATGCTTTTAAGAATTGAAAACAAGCCCCAAAATTTATTTGGGATAAATATTTGGGGATCAACAGATTCTCACTTTTGGGAATATGGCAACCCTACGAAAAAGAAACCAACTAGGAACGCAGGGCATCATCCAGAGGAGGAGGAGGGATTACTGAAAACATCGCCCTTCCTGCAAGGAGAGGGACGAAGCGCTGACCTCATCCTGTAACCATGCTGTGAAAGTTCGGTCCTCCCTGTTCTTTTAAAGCAGCTGCTCCACACAGAATAGGCTCCAGACCTCCAGATCGGAGCAAACTGTTCAGAGAGAGATTAGAAACCAAACACCTCTGCAGAAGAAACAGTACTTTCCTACGGAAAAGATGGCAATCACATTAATTTCCTGTAGAGGAGGCAACGCTTTCTTCATGTAGCCAACTTACTTTTCTTTTTAATTAAAACAGAGGGAGCCTAACAGCATGCCCCCCCCAAGGAAATGTAGTTTGTCCCTAAGCCTTTTGAAATCAAGGGACTTGGGCCCATCGTGGCTACTAATCATGATGGCTATATTACCTCCAGAACCAGACCTTTGAAGACCAGCTGCTGGGAATCACAGGTGAGGAGGATGCTATTGCCCTGATGTCACATTCTTGGGCTTCCCATAGGCATCTTAACTAACATTAAGGAACCCGGGGGGGCAGGATGCACTAGTGTAGGGTTGCCATATTTTGAAGAGCAAAAAAGAGGACACATCTGCCAACTTCCATATATATATATTCCATTTTATAATATACATTCACATCATAACACTCCACTTTATGTCCCTGGCTCTTTAGAGCCTGTCAACTTCCTTCCCTCCCGCCTCATGGCTTTCAAAATTAACCTTTATATCATTGCATTTTTGTACATTTTCCAATTCTAATTACACACATTACAAAAAAAACCCTCAAAATTTAAATAGAAAGGTAGAGAATTTCTCATTACAAGTCTTCAGACAACCCTGCTAGTGATGTTAATTGCTTACAATAATCTTTCAAATATCGTATAAGTTTACTCCAGTCCTTTTGGAATACTTGATCATGCTGGTTTCAGATTTGCCAACTTCTACTTTTAACTGTGGATCGCTATGGCAACTCTACCCATGGAAAAGAGGGCATGCCCTGGAAAAAGAAATATGGCAACCCCACAGTAGTGGATTTCCTGCATTGGGCAGGAGGTCATAACAGATGACCTTTGAGGTGCCTTCCAGCACTGAGTCTGCAGTACCTTCTCCTCCATGTCATCTTTCTGGCAGTACTTCTGCCTGCTTGCATCAGCGAGGCAGTTCAGGAAGTGGAGAGAGATGGACGGGCATATTTCATTTGCCCACATCTGGAGTGTTTGATAGATGATTGGTCCACTTTCCCATATGCACCAATGGAAAGGGGAAGCAACAGAAGCTACCCTAAACTGTTATGACCACGGTCAAACAGTAAACACAGTTGCAAATGTTAGGCCCAGTCAGATCTTCCTTGTATACATAGTCCTCTGATTAAACTGAATCTGGCAACTGCTTGAGTAACATCAGGCCTTTCTCTTCAGTAGCCAAAAAATCCTGATTTGCCAAAAAAGGAAAGGCGGAAGGGAAGAGCTTGTGCTGGAAGCAGTGAAGGAGAGAAAATGCAGCCTTGCCTAATTGTTGTGCCACTAGACTGCTCTGGCCCATCTGTGTGGACCCAGCATCTGACAAAGCTCTCTGCTCTAAGCCTTCGGCACGTAGGAGCTGGCCTTTGTTAAGCGTTTGAGCCTCACACACTGCCAGGCGGCAGAAGCTCTGAGTTCACATTTCCTCTGTGGCAGCCTGTAGTTATTTGCAAACAGGTTGGGGAGTGAGGATGGGGGACGGGAGGCTAGGAACAAAGCCACTCCTGGCTTAAAAGGCCGTTTCTGCTTCTGACCCAGCTGTGGAGTCAACAGTAAAAATGTCAGCCATTTCTAAAAGCTTGGCTTGTAGGCTTTCCACACAAAAAAAGCCTGCAGAATCACAACATAGCAAGGGATTGGGGAGGCATGAAGCAACACAGAGAAAAGTTGGGTCACTGAAATGGCAGTCCAACACAGAACATTTCCAGCTGTAGCAGGAACCCCCCCACCCCAATCATTCTGTTTGTACAAACTTCACACACACACACACACACACACACACACACACTCACACACTCACACACTACATACGCCACATTTCTGTTATAAATTCATAGAAAATCAACCATACATTGGATTTGCACTGTTCCATTTTTATTTTACTCCATATGACAAGAACTGGCAAAGGGGGGTGGTTTGGCCCTGGTCAGCCAAAATCCCTTCACCGTCTCAGCACATCTGCAGGAGCCCTGCCCTGATGATCCCAGACAGAAGACAATCAAGATCACAAAGAACTTGCATATGGGAGTGGATTCAGCATGGAGTGAAACAAAGGACAATGATCAGATCTTCCCTCAGGGGGCAGGAAACTGCAAACTCCCCTTTGTCTCCTGGAAGTGACTCATGGGGAGGGGGGAAAGGAGGAACCAGCCAGGTGACAAGATACTCAGGTTACCACCAACTCCTCCCTCAACCCCTCCTTTCTGTAATATATGCATGATGTTTCTGGGGGTGGGCTTGACCTAGAGGAGGGGAATTTGAAAAGTTTTTATAAGACCTGGCACACTATTTTTCTGGGTCTTTCCTCACACCTGCGAGTGAGGGGAGCACCCTGTCGCGACAGTCTTTCTTCAATAAAGACCAGGCCTACAGGCTGCTGATTTGCTTCAATTTGCTCTGGTTGGTGTTTTATTTTTGTCCAAGGGAGCCCTCAGATTTTTCCTGCAACACAGGTACTGCCGCTATATCCAGGTGGGATTCAATTACACACCCACAAATTCGGGTTGTGCATTGTTATAAGAAAAACTGCTCCTTTTCCCTTATGGGGTACCCAAGAGCCCGTATAGAGGTTCTCTATCAGTAGGAGAAAATAACAGAGGCCAACCAGAGAATATTGAGAAGCAAAGCAGCCAGTAAGCCTGATCTTTATTAAACTGTTGCAACAGGGTCCCCCACTCCCCCTCCCATGAAGGGAGGGAGGAGAGGAACCTAGAACATTGGTGTGCAAGGTCTTAGACTTTTGAAATTGCCACTCTGTAGCTCAAGGCCACCCCCCAATACATCATACATACATCACTGAAGGGGCGGTCTACAGCAAAAAACCTGTATGTCAGGATACCTGATAATGGTCACTGATTGCTTTTACCTGGGCATCCTGGCCATTCTTTTGTGATGGTAAATACTCAGTTCCTGAATCCAGGTCACAGGCTCATCCTATTCATACAGAGATACGCCCTTAAGACAGGATTTGTGAGCAAAGAGACAATGGGAAGGTTTTCCCATTTCCTTCCTCCTTGCAGAGAAACATTTGAGGTCAATTTGGGAGAGTCAAAATGGTTTCAGGAATGTTTTCCTGTACTGTTTCAGACATGTAGTTTATATATTTATGTATGTGTTTGTCTGGTACATTTATGAACATTTATTTTATATCTTAGACCTTACAATTCCCATAACAGCGTTTATAGATTACGTACATAACATGCATGCAAAGATGTGTTTCCAGCAAATAATCCTGAGAACTGTGGTTGGTTAAGGGTGCTGGGAATTGTAGCTCTGAAAGAGGCAAACTGCAGTTCCCAGGATTCTTGGGCGGGAAATCATGTGCTTTCAATGCATGAGGGGTATGTGGCCAGAGCTGGTTGGGCAACAAACTCACTGCCCACGGTACTAGAATTATTGTGATAAGGAGAGTGGGGGACAGCCCCTGCTTTTGACACAAACGTCATCTAACCACTCCACAAACAAGTCAGAATAAACGCTCATTAATTAGCCTGTCATGTCTGATCTTCCTGCAAACTAATCCGGAGCAACGCTCAATAAACAGGACATCTAGAAGCCTGCGCAGAAAAACCACCCCGCACTCCTAACGGTTTGCAACATCCACTGCTTTGTCCTCGGCGGATGGCTGAATAGTGCACCCAGCCAACACTACCGAGATGACAGCGGCAGACCTGCACTGCTAACGCTGATTGGCGCTGGCAGCACCTCATCTCACCTCCGTCTCAGAGGGGGAATTAAGATGGAGGGGGTGAAAGGAGGAGCATGATGTCAGCGCTGGAGAGGATAGACGGTCCCCGCTTGTCCGAGTTAAGGCGGCAGCATTGTCTCGCAGTTGCTGCTAATGCCACCTTGGAAGGAGAAAATTAAACAGGTCTTGGGAGGCTAGACGCCTGTAAAAGCAACATCTGGACACACAAATGCATACACTCTCCTCGACTCCAAGAGCCTGTGGCAGTTGGAGCTGTGAGGAGCTCCATCCTGAGAAATCACAGCTAGCAGAGAAGAATCGTAGCATTTTAGAGCTGGAAGGTACCCTGAGGGTCATCTAGGCCAACCCCCCGCAATGCAGGAATATGCAGCTGCCCCTACGGGGATCGAGCCTGAAACCTTGGCATTATCAGCACCAGGCTCTAACCAATTGAGCTTGGGAACAAGTTAATGCTGGCAGGCAATTATCCTCTCCTTCGGGGTACCTGGACCAGGTAAGCAGGTGCCACAAGGAAGTCAGAGCAGTAGCCAGCAGAAAGTGCCTTTGAAACTTCCAGCTTCATGAAATAAGCTTTTTGTGCTCGTTGTAGATTAGAATAACTGAGGCCTACCCCAGGGGAGGGAGAACCGCAGGTGGCGCTGTGGTCTAAACCACAGAGCCTAGGGCTTGCCGACCAGAAGGTTGGCGGTTCGAATCCCCGCAACGGGTGAGCTCCCGTTGTTTCGGTCCCAGCTCCTGCCCACCTAGCAGTTCGAAAGCATGTCAAGTGCAAGTAGATAAATAGGTACTGCTGTGGTGGGAAGGTAAACGGCATTTCCATGCGCTGCTCTGGTTCGCCAGAAGTGGCTTAGTCATGCTGGCCACACGACCTGGAAGCTGTATGCAGGCTCCCTCGGCCAAACGGTCAGGGGTCCCCAGGGGAGGGAGAACCTCAGGCCTGGAGGCCAAATGCAGCCCTCTAGGCACCTCAGTCTGCCCCCCCCCAGCCACACCCCCTCTTGCTTGTCTGGATGGAGGATAGAGAGTGTGTCAATATCGGCCTACTTTAGGAAGGTAGAATTTGCATTCTGGCTTCACCCACCACTGGCATGTGGCCCTCAGGCTACCCAGAAGGTTCTCTGGCTGAAAAAAACCTTTCCTATCCTTGGCCCAGAGAGGCTCACATGTTGATCACTCTGTTTGCCCCCTGCCGTGGCGCAGACGGAGTCTGCTGCCAATCTGACCAGAGGCCCCTGCAGCTCTTGCTTCTGCTCCTCACAACTGCCACCCCCCCTCTCTTTAAGTGTGTGGCGGGGGGGGGGCATACAGTTTGGGCAGGCTTTGAAAACTGCCACTTTGGAAAGACTCTTTAAACTGCTCTCCGTGCGGCTGCTTTGGTATTAAATGGCTATTGCAATGTTTCATTGTTTTTAAATAATTGTGTAAATCACCTTGAGCATTCCCTCATTAGGGAGCCGATCAATTTTTAATAGGGCTAAAAGCATTTGTTGGTTTAATCAGCTGGTTAAATCAATTTAAACCTTTTAGTTCATTCAGTGGCAGGGCTCAGAAATGCTCAGAGCAGCTTCTGCCCATTGCCAGATAGCAGATTTGAGGTGGCATGGGGCAAGAGTCTTTTTATTTGGGGCTCTGACCCTTTTGTACATGCCCCTAATCAGTGGAGGCCGGTCAATAAGGGCAAGTGGGGCACTGCCCCACCAACTTCAGCCTGCCCCTATCTGCCCATCTTCTTACAACCAAACAGCAGCTCTGCCTGCCATTGCCTCTAGTGCCACCTACTGTTGGGTCTTCCTGCCTTCCACCCCACCACTCCCAATGGACACCAGCCAGCATTGGTCCTAATTGGTCTCCTCATCAGCTATTTATAGTGTCTGTTTGTTAAAAAGTGATGCAACACCAAACTATGTTGGCAGATACCAAAGGGTAGCTTTTTAATTGCAGTCCTAGAGACATATCTGGCAATAAGCCTCATTAAACTTCATAAGTCTGATACGCCTACAGTTGTGCTGTGTGTATCCTAAGTACCCTCCATAAGCCCCAGAACGAACCAAAAAAAAGAAGAAGTGTCTGTTCCATGGCAAAAAGCCATATTTATGACCAAAAGATCTTCCGCGTATCTTCTGTCCTTCACTGCAATAGGAAGACTCCTTGGGTATTGGAGAAACAGTAGCCACTCGTCCTTTGTGACTTAGTAAGGTGGTCATATTATACTGTACCAACCTCCTTCCACAGAAATACCTGGATTGAAAGATTGTTCAGTTCAAGGCTGGTTCACAGATCAGAAAACCCTAAGAAGGGAGAGAGATGAGGCCTTGAAGTTGCCCATCAACTGTTAGTAGCAGTTGTACAGCAGACTGGGCAAGTGCAGAGACCAGTCTTTACCACTATGCTATGTATTGTATTTCTGTGTGCCGCACAGAATCATAGAACTGGGACCCAAAGGCCCATCTGTTCCAACCCCCTCCCTGCAATGCAGGAACCACCGCTTCCTATGTTCACATATTCAAGAACACATGCCAATTTTATGCCAACCAGTGCCCTCTTTTGTCCCTTTTCAGTGCAACGAATCTCCTCTGACTTGGCGATACCTGAGCAACTACCCTGCCACCTGCGCCACAACTTACGGTACTTTAATTCAAACCAGCCTTCAGTTGGTTGGAAACAAGATGCTTATCTTGGAATGCTGTTCTGAGATTCCTTTTCCACAAGCCCTGCCTCTTGCGATCTCTACACCCTGAACCGTTGTGGCTCAGCCCATATTGATTGGATTTGCTTTAGTGATGTGTTTGCTTGAATCCTTTGGGTAGCTGCTTTGTGGGCTCACATGGGCCAAAAAAGGGTGGGAGGACAAAATATCTCCAGTAAGTTCAATGGAATAAAAAACAATTGACAAGGCTGGGAAAGACAGGCTTCCAACCTCCTCCTGACAGGCTGGCAAAGCACAAGGATTTTTCCTTTAGTGCGGGGAGAACCGCAAGCCCAGCAGCCCTTCTCTCTTTGGAACTCTCACTTAGCCACCCCCCTTACTGATCCTGCTCCCCCCCCCCCCCCCGCCCCTGTGTTTTTGCCTGGCTGGAATGTGTCATTGAACTCTGATGATGCTTCTTGATGGCGGACAGAGGTACAGGGATGTAGAAACCAGCCTACTGTACAAAGGTGCGGCCCTCCAAAGGTTGCCATAGGGAATGCAGCCTTTGGGCTGAAAAAGGTGCCTCATCCCTGCTCTAGCACAGGGATGGAGAACCTAACCTTGTTACTGCTTGATTACAGCTTCCATCATCCTAATTATTGTCATACTGTCTGAAGCTGATGGGAGTTGCAACCCAACACCATCTGAAAGTCCACAACATCCACCATGCCTGTTTTTGTGCATTAAAGAAAAGTTATGAGTCAATGGGCGACCATTAGCCAATTGGTGCAGAGAGGACAGAAAAGCAGAGCAGTGTTGACGTTAACACGCAGACAGCATGTAAGATGGATGGCTTTATGATGTCCAGTTTGTGGGATTTAAAATGGCAACTAATCATATCTAGTAATCTTAGGATCATCAGACACCCATATAGAGTTTTTGCCCATAAACAGAAGTGTTTTTCAACCATGTCACTGATTTTGTCCATCAGTTAAACAGACAGACAATAATAAACTGAAGCTTGATTTGGACAGTGGAAACCACCAACCAGTCACCCATCAATCCAGGTTAAGAGGAGAATCTGATCTGGCTTTAAAACTTTTTCCTGCCCTGCCAACTGACAAGAGCTACCCTTTTCTAATTTTTCAGAGAAGGGAGGCTGCAAAGCGAGGTTTCCGTGGTTAATGATTTCACACGCCAGCTAGCAGCTCTGCTTGGAAAGCAGCAAACTCCGGAGGGAGAAGCCGCAGCTGTGATATTTCTGCTTGCTGGGATTTGCCCCTGGCAGGAGCAGCCGTCACCACCACCATCTCCAAGTCAACCAATGCAGCTCACTGCTGAGATGAGCTTACTTTCTAGCCCCAAGCATACGCAGAGGGCAGGATTTAGCTAAGCACCCCAGTCCCTGACTGCTCCCCACGAAGTATTTCCTGATTACAATCTTCCTCCTTAATTAGAGAGGAGTTAGGTACACAGAAATGGGAGATAGGAATGTTAAGACTCTGGGTTTAATGGTCTTGCACTGCCACCCTCTTTTCACGGCAATTTGTATTACTTTTCTTTCAGAATGTGGAAAGCATTTATTCTTCTTTTTGCAAATAAAAAAGGGGAAATGGAAAAGGGATGGGGGGGGGGGGAGACCAACCCATCCTAATCAGCTCCTATTAACAGCAGTAATCAATCAACACTAACTGAAATATACATTAACTTTAAAAACCCATCTATACTGTGACTTGCTAACCAACAGAAGTGGATCTTGTGAACCCATATGGTTTCAGAATTGCAAGCTGGAAGAGAAAATACCCACTCAGTGGTCTTAACATCTTACTCCCCTTTTCCACATGGGAAGCTATAACTTCTGACTATCTTGTTTGGACACCTATTTGGACATGACTAAAGCGCAGGTGGCACTGTCGGTTAAACCAGAGCCTAGGGCTTGCCGATCAGAAGGTCGTGAGCTCCTGTTGCTTGGTCCCTGCTCCTGCCAACCTAGCAGTTCGAAAGCACATCAAAGTACAAGTAGATAAATAGGTACCGCTCCGGCTGGAAGGTAAACAGCGTTTCCGTGCACTGCTCTGGTTCGCCAGAAGCGGCTGGCCACATGACCCGGAAGCTGTACACCAGCTCCCTCAGTCAATAAAGCGAGATGAGCGCTGCAACCTTTACTCTTTACCTTAAATGTGAAATATTAGCAGTACTGCTGCATTTTGGGGGGTGTGTCCTCCAAATGAGTGAACCCCTGCATTTTCTGCTGCAAAGTGCTCACTTTGCGACATCACCACCAGATACCATCACCTCAGCAAACAGTTGCCTGATCTCAAGCTCTGAACAAAAATGTGAGGCTTCCTCCTCAGGATCTCCAGAAGAAAGGAGTTAAGTGGCAGAAGCAAGGGTGGTTCAGCATTGCACAATCCTCCCCACCTTACTCTTCCCACAACTTCTAAAGCCAAACCTTTGCCCATTTTCAGCATGGTTTTGTTCTCTCTTTTGGGATGGTGGTGGTTATAAATTATTTACTCTCTTTATTCTTATTATCTCCTGCCCTTCCTCCCAAAGGAGCTCAGGGCAGCAAACGTACAGGAGACAAAACAACTAAAACCAAATTCCAATACAGATGCAGGCTGCAAACGAGCTTGTTAGAAGCAGGTCTTCAGTAGGTGCCAAAAAGACAATAGAGACAGAGGGAAGGGAATTCCAAAGGGCTGGTGCCACCACACTAGAAGTCCAATTCCTACATTGTGCAGAACAGATTTCTTGATAATATGGCATCTGCAGGAAGCAGGGATCAATTCAGTGAGACGATCCTTCAGGTATTCTGATCCCAATCTTTTAAAGGACTTTAAAACCTTGAATTTAGCCCAGCGGCTTGTTTGTTTTATCTTGTATGACTTGTAGGTCCAGGTTCACATAAGAAATCTCACATGGGGCATGTCTCATGTTACAATCACCTGTCATGATTGGCAGGGGCCCAAAAGTGGCCCTTGGGAGCACTGACCTCCCTACTGGGTCTGGCCCTCTGCACTACACCATCCTGGCTTCTTGTACTGAGACTCTTTCCTCAACTCATTTTCAAACCATGATAGCTTGCTTCTTTCCCCAAATGTTCTCAAAATGTCTTAAGCCCCTTAATTAAGCAGCAAGCCAAGGAGAAGCTTAAAAACTATTTTAAAAAGCTTGGAATGACTCAACTGCGTGCATTTTGGAATCAAGGGGCAGGCCAGGGACTGAGATATTTCATGACTCCTACCCAAAGTCTTAGGGTTTGAAATGTGAGCACAATAGGGCATCTCCCTGCAAGCTGATAACATCAGAAGCAGCTTGCACATTTAGCGATCAACCTCCCTCTTATTTCTCTCCCCAAATTTGTGTTGACAGAAAACAACAACATTGCAGTGCCCAATCCACTTCCAGTGAGGAAAACAAGCATGGAGGCAGAAATATTCAAGTGGATGCCTGCCCAAACTCTCTCTAGATCTTGAAACCACTGTGAGTCTTGTAATTATTGCTGATTCTGCCAGCCCTAACTAAACCTAAGTTGTTAACTAATGACCACAGATACACATAGGCAGATACACTTGGCGAGAGGGGGAGCGTTCTGCGATGCTTTAATGCTCATCCATGCCACCCCAGGGGCGGGGAAGATGAGAGGCAAAGTGGCCCGCTGGAACCCCTCCCTCGGCAAGAGGGAGAGCGTTCCATAAGGCCTTGATTCAGGGGCGGAGAACACAAGTGGCAACACTGTGTGCTGGAATGTTCCTGGTGAGAGGGGGCATTCTGCCAGGGGTGGAAGTGGCAGGGAGCTGCCTCTTGCACTTTCGCTGCCTAAGGCAGATACTTCACCGTGCCTCATGGGTGGTTGGGCTCTGCACAAAGGCCATGGCACCCCCAAAGAACCTTGGGAGCTGGGCTTTATTCTTTGCAGAGCTGCAGCTTCCACCACACTTAACTACGATTCCCAGCATTCTTTAGGGGAAGCCATGTGCAACCACATACTCTATACAGCCTGGGGCACTTCCCCTGGTGGTCCTAGCAGCATACCGATGAAGAATTCCAGCAAAAGGAAATAGAAGATGGCGTTACATCAACCTGAAATGAATGGCCAATTTCTTTCTATGAGCATGGACACTGAATATTCTTAAAAATATTTGATACAAATGGTGGGGTGCTCTTGTTCAAGATTCCAGACCTGGTCTTTTGCTGGTCTTCCCTTCTTCTCGCTCCCTTCCCCATTCTGTTTTCCATTCTCCTGGTCTGCATTCCATGGCTACTCAGCACACTCAGTCCACATGAACTGTTTGGGTGGTTTTTCCTGTCTCGGGGGTTTCTTCTCCTAAGGATTTTTGGTATTTCTTCTACAAACAGATGTCTTCTGGGAACGAGCTTGCTGTTTAGTATGATTATTTTCCCCCTGTGCTTTTCCACACAAATGCACAATCCAACAGGAAATTTGGCATGCTGAGCAATGCCTGCTTCAGATTACAGAAAGATGTTTGAGCTATGTGGTCTTTAGTTGGTGCAGGCTGAGAAAATCAGAAGCTGCTGGGATGACTCCCTCCAGCAGTTGAGAATAAGAAAGGAGATCTTGCCTAGCTAATTATACTCCTTTTAAGTGAGTGTTTTTCCCACTACTGAAACCCTGGTCTCCATCCACCTCTTATTATCTTTGCAGACATTCTCTAAACTTCTAGGTATTTGAAATGGCCAATGGCTATATAGATTTAATAGTTTTGCCATTTTTGTGTCACTGTTTTTAATACACTATTTTGTGGGGTGGGGAGGGGAGGGGAGGGGAGGGGAAGATACAATAATATTAAGTGAGGCCAGTGCCTAATCATGACAAAATACTTACTACAGAAGGCCAAGGACACCAAACTGACTGGCAAAACCCACCAACAGTACAAAAACAAATCTATAGCATCCTTCTGTACCACTATTTTTTCTTGAACTAATGAATTTGAAACTTTGGGGCAGCAGGTAGAGAGAGAAAAGCAAGCGAGGATTTATTAGGAACAGCGACAAGGGCAAGGAAGGAACATGAAAAGTTGTATTTTGGACTTGGGAAACCACTACGGAAATTCTTCTGTAAATGCAGAATTCTCTGTTTGCCTTGCAGAGTCCAGGGCTCTTTCACGATTCACTCCAGACTTCTTAAAAATATTTTAGGGAGATGCGTGTGTTAAGGGTAACGTGCATAACTGAAGTCTGTTTCTAGGTGCCAATCCAAGATTCAACAGAGTTGCGTAAACAACGTGAATATGAGCTGAAGTTTCATGTATCTCCACCTAAAATAAGCTTTGGAACACCCTCAATCTTACAGACACCGACCAGGCTAAGTGGAATTTCTGCTACACATATGGTTGATGTGGGTTGGTTGTTTTTTTGTTGAGGATTAGACAAATGTGCAGAAAATAGACTTATCAATGTGCATTAGCTATGACAAAGCCAAAAACAGAGTTTTCGTGACTGAAGGCAGTGCATTCTTATTGCAAACAGGGCACAGCTATTACCCGTGAACTTCAAGGTATCTGGCTGGCCACTGTTGGGAGATGAACTGCTGGATGAGACAGTCTTGATCTGATCTGGCAAGACCATTTTTGCTTTGACAGACAGAATTTCCTGGAAACAAATGACAAGGTTAGCTATTTATTTGGGGCATTATGAGCACAGGGAGGCTGAGGAAGGTGACCTCCTTTTTAAGTTTAGTTTGCATAGACACAACAGCAGTTTAAGAGCCTTTTCAATCCTCAGACTGAGCATGAAGGAGAAAGCATCTTACACTTCTCCTACCTCAAACGTATCATCCCCCCCCTCCACTTCCAAGTAATATGAACACAACTTTTGATTGGCTAGAAAGAATTTATCATTTCTTTAAAGTTTACATGGTAAAAAGTATTTTTTTAAAATCACATGTACATTACAAAAAGTCCCTCAAGAAAAGAGAGAGAGAGAGAGAGAGAAGACTGGAAGAGTTTATAAAAGCAATTATTTAAAAAGTCTGGATTAAGAACTGTAGCCGGAAATAATAATCAGATGAACAAGGAGGGCCAAATTCTGTTTGAAGGTAATGAAGGAAAGCAATGTTACTTCCCTCCTCACCCAAGGTGGCCAAAATAAAATTTGGCACCTCACCATCGAGCCGTTACTGGCCTCAGTGTTGAACAAAGGTGGGCTCATAATAGCATTTTCTGGTAAGATCAGACAATATTTTCTTAGCGCCACCCAAGGGCAAGTTCACACAACCACTGGATCTATGGCAACAGCCAGTTTCTGGGCATCTAGTAAGTTCTGCATGTACAGCAACAAAAATGGTTGTCTGACCACATGCCTCATTATTCAGTAAGCATGTGAAAATATACATGATGATCAATCTGGGAAAACATGGCAGCAGCCATTGTGCCTACCACTCAGACGCATGTGAACCAACCCTTGGTCTGACAGGAATATTTTGCCCCCAGTAAGAATCAAGCAACTCCAGTCATAACTGCTTCCCCCACAGATACCAAGGCGCATCTAATGATGTTTCTCTACTGTAAAATCCACCAGGGGAACTGGGGAAGGGGGAGAATTAAAGGCGGTTTCTTTCGGCATTCCATCTTTTGTTTAGGTGAGCCCCTAGCAATACACATGAAATAATTACTCTTATAAATATATTTGTGTCATACGAAATAAGGCACTTATCAAAGTCATCTATCATCCTAGACAGGAAACAAAAAGAAATTGGTTAGTTTTTTAAAAATCATTTAAAATGAATTGTGTTAAAAGCGGCAATACAAAAAAAATATATAATCAGACCCTTATCCCACCCCACACTTTATAAAGATTTTTTTTAAAGGTACATACAAAGGAAAATCAAACACAGAACAGCTTGAGAGACTCTGAAGGCATGAACAGCTTGTCAAAAAGGACACTCTCTCCTTTCCCCAAGCCTGTAGTTCAAAAGGAGGCACATTTTAGAGAACTGAAAGGCTGCTGGTGGCCTCTGGGACAGTCAAGGGTCTTTCTCCTTGGATTTGGTCAGCGGTGATGGAGAAGCAAGGAAAGAAGCGGAAATTCATTGGCTGTAGAAGAGGTTTAAGACCGAACACTCTGCATCCCAGGTGGCTGTGGTCGAAAATTGGAGTCAAGGAAGAAGAGAAAGAGCACTTTAAAAGCAAAGGCTAAAAGAACTTGAAAAAGGACTGACTCGGAAATGTGCTGTGAAGTAAAAGAGAAGGGGGCAGAGTAACTGGCAAGCTTTCTGCAGAATGCAATGGGGGGGTACCACAGTTCTAGCGGATGTGCTTAAGGGTCCTGGGGCCTAAAAAGGCTCAAGCATAAGGGTTTTCAAGAAATTTGCTCCCCCCCTTCACTTAACTGAACAATGGCTGTTCCCTATCACTCTACTTTAGAAGACTGCTGAGTAAAATTTAAGAACCCTCAAGGAGGGGTTAAAAACCAGTCAACAGAAACCACACAATGCCCATGATAGACAAGCGATTCTACAGTCAAAATAGCTTTAAAAAAAGCCAACTGGCTGATGGAAACCATCCCGGACACACATCTTGTTTCCATTTTGGTTACCAGCACACACTAGCAGATGTTTCAAGAGGAGACAGCGTGATTTCTTTTAGAAAGCTTGATACCTGTTTCTACTGCAAAACTAAACTGCAAAAATGGGACAGGAAATGTTCAGTATTTTGACAGCCCCCATTACACGGCTGCAGGCAGAGGTTCACAAGCCTCAATGATACAATCTGGGCAAACAATCTCTTATTTTAAACCGTTCATCTTAAACTCCCATTGGCTGCATGTCCTTCTCCAATGCATCATGCTGCCCATTTCAAAGGGCAACAGCAGACACAGATTTAGCAGGGAGAACCTGAGTTACAGGCATGACTTTTTTTTTCAGTTGGAACTCACTGGAACTCAGTTCCGGCGTCTCTCAGGTGGGCACTATTGGCATTATAAGAGAACAAGGGAGGTGTTCATGGTTAGTTCCGGCACCTCTTTTTCTAGAAAAATAGCACTGGTTACAGGTAACTTATGTCTCAACTCTCAAAATGAATTGCTCTGTGCATATGTTATATCCACATCTGAAGACTGCAGAAAGTTATCATCACCACTATAAAACCTTTAGAAGTCCAAGCACATGCTGAGAAGTTCACATGTTTATTCTGCACAATTAAGGATGGCCACTACTCCTATTTCTGTTCACTCGATTACAAACTTAGGTTCAAGCTGCTAGCCAGTGTGCAACCATCCACTGGGTGGGATGGGGTGGGGTGGACTGCCACGCTAACTACCACTGACCTGATTACAAAATAATGGGCGTAGCAAGTCCATGAATAACCAGTCCATTTTTAGTGATCCTTAATGTGTACACTAGGCTTTGCAGAGAGTATTACTTGTTCCCTAGCTAACAGGACCAGTGGTCAGGGAGTTGATGGGAGTTGTAGTCCCAAAACAGCTGGAGGGTCAAGTTTGGCTAACACTGCCTTAGACAGAACACCACACACACAAATGCCATCTCTAAATAGTTACGCTAGTGCAAAGCTGCAGGTTCTGTTGCATAGATTTTGAGAGCAAAGACTGGGAAGAACTGCAAGGCACATTATACAACAGACATTATAAGCCAGCTGCTGATCTTGGTGCCTGAACAAGAAACTCAGTGTTCCAAATCACAGCAGACACAGCACCTTCCAGGATGCATGGTCTATGTGAAAACAGCACCCTGTCTCCCCCCTGCCTTTTTATGATACAAATATCCTGTGTTCTAACATTGAGTGCTAATCCACCAGTGAAGAGCCTATTGTCTCCTTTTTCCTAAGACAATGGAAACATGTGCTTAAAGCAGCTCTGCACCAAAAGCAAAAAGCACCAGCCTTCCATTAGGGAATGTCTGAAGGAACCTCATAGTGTAGTTTAGATACAAATTCTCCCCGCTCCCTCGCTGGGACTCTGAGTTCAGTCCGAAACAAATTTGTGCCTGCTTTTAATACTTTGGTCCCTTGGCTAAAACAAAACACTAAGCTCTGGCATCAGACACCCTTAAAAAAAAGGACATGTAATAAAGGGTTGGAAGCATGAGACAGAAAGAAACAAGATGACACCTTTCCTTTGGTGTACGAAAGCTGTTACAAGGCATGTCACAGTGTGAAAAAGGAGGAGAGGCATGTGGAAAGGTAAAGAATTTCAAACAGGTTAAAAAAAAGGAGAGCTCCCAATTAGCATCCAGAACAAGCACCCTCATTATGGGAGTGGCTGTCATTACAGTATTCCAGTAACCAGGATCCCCAGATAAATTTAAGGACCTTCTGCACACCAGCTCTTGGCCAAGGGAGCTAACTGACCCAGAGAAGCTAATGTATCCAGAGCTCTTGACCTAGAAAGGCTAATGTAAAAAGGCACCTGTCTAAAAAGAGGTAAGGGGATCTAAAGCTGCTGCTATAGACCTTGGAACTAACTGCTGAAGGATTAAAGCAAGCTAGTGAAGCAGACTAGGCGTATAGAGATGACCAACTTTTTAATCCTCAAAGTCCCCATGTGATGCCTGAAGAGACAGAGCGCTTGGGCCAATGGCTTGAAATTGCTGCTGCTCAGCCTCTAATATAAGATGTTACAGTCTCATAATTTTGAAACGGATGTGCAACCAATCTGATCCACTTTTGGCCCCCAACAGACCAAGATGATGCAGCTACATTGTATGTAATACAAAATCATGCCCAGTGCTTATTGCTTTCTATTTGGGGAACATGGCAGAAAGTTATTGCCCATGTAGCAGGTACTAATTCTATCATTAGTGAAACCAGCTTGGCAATATGGAACTGGGCAAAAAGGATCTATGACCTCTGGGCCACACCTCAGACTGTCAAAACAGGAATGGGGGGGGGGGGGTAACTGTTCTGTATATAGTGCAACTCTCATGAACATTGGGCTTTACATTTTGAATTGAGCATTCTGGAGATTGTTGATGGAATGGGTTGGGAATAGAAATTCAAATCCATTTGCTGATTTGACTGGATAAGGCAAATCACCGGCTGCTTGCAGAGTATTTCCAATGCACACTGTAAAGCGGAAGAGCATCGCCTGGAAGTTTTATTGCCCTTCAAGATGCCCATCATTTTAACCAACTCATACTGACTGCGACAGGACAGGCAATGTTCTTTTGTTTTGTTTTTACAAAATTATCTCCCAACCCCAAGAGAGCAGATTTTTTTGATTAGGACCCTGAGAATACGGATATCTGGGGTTAGTTTCAGTTTCCTTCTTGCTGGAAGGAGGCACAAATCCCAACAATGGAAAGAGGCTGGTGGTTACTTGGAAGTTGGGCACATGATCTTTGGTTACTGGACGAGAGAGAGAAATAAGGGGGAAATGGTTTTGGCAACCTCAGAAGTTATGTAAGTTTTCTCTCAAACCCACTCCCCCCACCCCCAAATGGTGGGCTGGTGTTTAATCGGACCAGTCGTCCTCATCAAACTCTGAAGAATCATCCTCGGAATCGCTGTATTCCACTGCGATGCGGCGGGCGAGGATGGTTGCCACATCGTTGCCCACAACTTCTCGCTTCTCTTGTTCACGCTCCTCTTCTACTTTACGGAGCTGGAATCCTATCAAGGGAGGAAAGGAAAGGTTAGAGGTGGTTCTTCTAGGGAACAGTTGTCTTTGGTAATGTTGTGGGACTGCCCCATAAGGGCTGCTCAGTGTTGGGGGCGGGGCAGACATGGGAGTAATATGAAATACCTTTATTAGGGCCAACTGAAAACAAACAAGCTAGATCTCAAGAGAGATGATTTTTTAAAAAAAATGTTGCTGGTGCAGGACTTAGCAGGGGCGTAATACATGATCATCTGAAGACTGTGGCGCAGAAAGCTTATTGACGACTAATTATGTTAAGAGCAAAGGATCTCAGGTTGAAGTAAAGCATACTGGGATAAAGCAGCAACAAGCAGCCTTTGAAAAGACAACAACCAGCAGTTATTTAGACGTGCAGTTTTTAAAGTTTCAATTGGTCCTAATATTCCGCTACAGCTATAGTCTGAACCAATTTGGTGGTGGAACTATCACTGGCAGTGAAGAATTCAAATGAGTAATAAGGAAACAAGAGTAAAAAAGTGTGGCTCTTTCACTGCTTTCTCAGCTTAGGACATGTGATAGACAGTTACAAACAGGCTAAATTGCAAAGGTTCAAAGAGGATGCCCTCACTGGAGTGAAAAAGGAAGATTTATTGCAAGTATTCCCAGTACACATTTGCTAAATGACTAGGCATCTAGCAGCTCCAGTAAGCCCCACCAAAATACATACACACACGTGAAATGTCTAGTCCAGACATTGCAGGACCACAACTCTCATAATCCATGACCACTAGGCATGCTGGCTGAGGCTGATGGGCGCTCTAAAACACCTGGAGGACTCCAAGTTCCCAATCCATTGGTCTCGTTTCAGGCATTAAAACTTAGGATATGCAAAATGAGAAGAGACTTACCTTGACGGATAGCAGAAAGCAAGTCGCTCCTAGCCTCACTAACAGCAGGCAATGAGGACTTGGCCTTGGATGATCCCGAATCTGGTTGTGGAAGATGGGTTTCTGGCCCATCCATGCCGCCAAAAGACGATGGAGGTGGACCAGGAGGGGGCGGGGGCGGAGGAGGGGGCGGTGCACCTCCTGTTGGCGGGGGAACCAGGGGTGGAGGCACAGCAGCGTATTCTGCTGCTGGAGGTGGTGGAGGAGGAGGGGCAGCAAAATCGGGGTGAGGTGGGAATGAGGGTGGAGATGGTGGCGGTGGGATGCCTGCAGTCGGAAAGCCTGACAGTGGAGGCGGTGGAGGAACACCCATCATCGGTGGCGGTGGTGGCGGTGCAGGAGGTGGTGCAAATCCTGGCCTGGCACCCTGTGGCGAGCCAATAGGTGGAGCTGGTGGAGGGTGGCTTGGGCTGACTAGGCTGGGTTTTCTCAGCCCTCCGGAACCACTCTGATTTTGTGCTGGATAGCTGTTGAAAGTAGAGATTTGGGAAGGAGACAGGGGAAAAAATGTCCCATGAGTTTTGCAAATATCATAAATTGGAAAAGGGTAAGCACTATTTCTCAGGTTTTCCTGATAGTAACTTGCTTAATTTATTAGATCACTCTTGGCTAAGAGATCCAGGAGTTTGGGAGTTATGTTCCAATATTCTGTTTAGCATCCAACGGCTGACTTTGGAAAGTATTCCAACACATGAACACATGTGAAAGTATTTGAGCACAGCTTGCTCAAAAGATTAAAAATTCCTGTTGCCAGGGTGTGTTTGTTTGTTTGTTTGTTTGTTTGTTTGTTTTAAATCCAGCTCCAGCAAATGCTGGTACCTTGGAATCCCATCATTCCACAATAGCATTTTCCAGCTAAGATAGCTACAGGACCCACTCTTAAAGCAACCCTGAAGAGGGAAGGAAACCCATCGGAACTTGATTTAGGAATATGGCACATTAACACAAAATTGCATAGGAATGTCAGGATGTTAGGATGAGAGAGACATCAATTTCGTGGTAATGAAAAGAAATACAGTAGTACCTCGTTTTGCGACCGGGATCCATTCCAGAGTCCTGGTCGCTGGCTGAAAAGGACGCTGGACAAAGTGCCGTGTCTGTGCACGCGCACAGAGAGGTTTGCTCTTCTACGTATGCATGAGCTGCAAACCCAGAAGTAACCCGTTCCGGTACTTCTGGATTTGCCGCGGATGCTCGACGAGGCGGACACTAGATGAGGTACCACTGTATGTGAATTCTCACCTAAACTCCCCCCCTCCTCCACATACCTCCCCTAAGGAGTAGTATACTCTCCCTCTTAGTAAAACGCTTCCCCAGTCTGGAGAGTAGCTACAGCTGTTCCTCACCAATTGGATTCACAGTGGCTGACAGTCATGCGCAATCATGGCAAGACACTTGGGTTGCACATAGCAGCCTAACATGGAGGAAATCTGATCTCTCCATGAAGGGTAAATGTGCTGCGCAACACAACCCTAAGCAGTATCTGGCAAGAAACCACGGGGCAACACCCTTGTTTGTGAGGTGTTTTGTGGATTGCTTAAAAAACAACTTCTCCTCCCAAGCTACCTCTACAAGCTTCATGGATGGAGTTTATATGACAGGCTCACTGTGGTCTTATTGGAAGCACTTGTTTTATGGAAAAGCAAAACAGCTTGCTTCTTTCATTCCACTGATTGTGGTCCTTCAGTGGTGCTTACCTAAATTCCATTGGTGGTGGTGGAAGACTGTCCTCTGTGAACAAAGGAGGCGATGGTGAATCTGGCTGCGGAGGCGGGGGGTAGTAGTTGGCATCAACACTCTCATTGGAACCAATGCTACCATTCTGATAGACCATATTAGACGGGTATCTAAAAATCAGCAAAAGGACAAGATGGACTACATCAGAGAAAAACCCTTCCCTTCCAAGGCTTCAATGGACCCCAAGTAAAGAATACTTCCAGAATATTCAAGTCAGGAAGAAATACAAACAATGCCATCAAGATCAGAACCACTCTGGTACTGAAAACTGTAGCATCTTGCCAGATCATTTGGATTGAAAGTCTAGTAAGAGGCTACCATTTTCAGTACCAGAGTGGTGCTGTGTGCCCATGAAGAGTCAGAGAACAGCCCCTGTCAAAAGACTTCCAATCCCAATGACTCTCCTGCTAATGTGTGCAAGGCAGGGCAGCTGCAGCTAGGGAACATTATGAGATCACACGGGAAGCAGCAAGAGAATGGAGTTTATTAATTAAACAAAATTAAAATACAAGTTGTGTCCCCTACTGTTACAACTGCATGTTCTATGAGCTGTGTTTACGCACATTCCCACTGTTCGGTTCTTTTGCTTAGTCAACATTATATATACGTCTATTTTGTTTTCATTATGTATTGTGAAAATTTCAATAAAGATTATGGCTTTAAAAAAGGAAATCACGTTATATAAATTTGACTCATTAGAATGAGATATTGCATATAATACTGAAATAAAGCTTTTATTTGGAAGGGGGTAGACAGATCCTGAAGCTGAGCCTCCAATAATTTGGCCACCTCATGAGAAGAGAAGACTCCCTGGAAAAGACCCTGATGTTGGGAAAGATGGAGGGCACAAGAAGAAGGGGACGACAGAGGACGAGATGGCTGGACAGTGTTCTTGAAGCTACCAACATGAGTTTGACCAAACTGCGGGAGGCAGTGGAAGACAGGAGTGCCTGGCGTGCTCTGGTCCATGGGGTCACGAAGAGTCGGACACAACTAAACAACAACAACAGACATTCTGTTGTTGCACCCATAACCTATCTTAAAGGTGCCATTTAGCTCCTAGCTTTCATATCTCAGTTTCTAACACTGGTATAGAGGGGACTCTCCAGCTCCCCAGATTGCTCTCATTGCATCAGACCTTTATAGAGTGAGGTGGGGCTGCATATGCCATACTTTTTCAGGCAGGAGCTAGAAAGGAATATATGTGCATACATGTATTTGCGACGTGTGTTCTGAACATTTGGGAAGTCCTCTCCAAAGGACCACCAATTTTTAGGAGCTCCAACTGTCCCTTCATGCACATTTGAAAGTGATCTAGCCATATACAGATTGGATTCAGTTAGAAATAGTGAAGTGTCCAGTATAGGAACTGCTTTAAGATAAAGCACAGGTGAATAATTCACACAAACAACCTTCTCCTGCCAAAGGTGGGAAGTGCAGTCCTGGGAGCCTGCTCATGATCACACCAACTCAGGCAAATCACAAACACTCATTTGTGTGGCCAGCATTATGTCTGTAGTGCTGCACCCGATTCAGATATAGGCTTCATTTGTTTTTACAAATTTGCTATATGTCTCCAAGCCGACAGGTACCAGCTGTAGGTGATGGACATAAATACACAGTTACTGAAGCTTCACTTGCTTGCCTGAACAATTAAGAAAACCCCTTAAAGTTATCTAATTGACATTTACAATTCACTGCTAGACCACATCAGTGTGGAAAACAGGCGCTAGCAGGCACATGTTGAGGGACTCTGAAAAGTGTGATAGTGTGGGCAGCCCCTTCTAATAACCTTCAGATCAGGGCCCAGCAGAAGGCACACTGGAAAAGAGGCAAGGCAAGGGCACACCTTTGCCAATCATCCTTCCATTCCAGCACAGCCAAAGGCTTCTCTTTTGCAACAGAAATGCTTGCAATTTTAGGAGCAGCTTTAGACAAGCTATGTTTTTAATGTTTTTAAAGGGACAGCAAGTAGGAACAAACAAGTATCCACAGCCTGAGTGCACACAGCTTTCCAGTCCACTCACTTAAAGGGCAGGAATGGTGTTCTTCAGACTATGATTATGCAATTCTGTGGAAGCTAAGGCAAGAACTAAAAGCAAAATCCACAAACAAGAGAGAGGTATGGAAGAAAAATGAGGGTTTCTTTTCCTAAAAGGAAAGCTTGGAAAATGCAAAATGGGTGGAAGCTTCATACTACATGGGTCTAAAACAGAAGGCCACATTCTTTTATAGGGGAAGTGGCCATTAAACCTGGTCCCTGCCATCTTCTCCCCACCTGCTGTGGCATTCAACCTTGAAATGGACAGTTCCATTAAATCTCTGATTCAACTAAAAGGAGAAAGGCTACTAAACGGTTCCATTTCTGATCCCTCCCTTCTCTGTTAAGAGAGTATCAGAAAGAGCCAGAATCATCTTGTGTGCTTATCTCTCCGGGTAGAAAGCTACCGCCTAGAATGCTGCCAAGCTAACCAGCTGGGAATTGTTCTGAATGCCAGAACGCCATGTCCGAAGTGCCACCTCTACAGTCATGAGCTGGGGCCAAACAGGAACACACAGCTTGTGGCCACGTTTGGGTGAAGAAAGTACCCTTAATTTGGATTCTGCAGAGAGAATTCTCTACTTATAAATGGCTGCGTTCCTCATGAAGAATGGCCAGCTTGGAGAGCATGCTCTGACTTTAATTCCAGTAAGTCATACCAGGAGCAGCTACCTCAGTCCCTATTACCACTTGCAATGGCTCCAAGCACCAGTATGCAAGTTCAGCAGCTATTACTTTAAGACGATCCATCAGGCTGTATAGCATGCAGTTACATGCACCCACTATCACGTACTTAACATCTATTACAAAGCTGCTCATTTTCCTCTTCGTTTTATCCCATTTCAGAATTATGCAAATCAATAAACATGCAGTATTTGGGAGTGGGAGAGGGTTTTGTGAAAGCAGAATGAGACAGGACTCCTGCAGACAGCTATCAAAATCAAGTGGGGAAATCAGCTTTCAAGCCCTTGAACTTCTGCACCAGAGATACAGAAAGCTGACTTGGGCTAGGATCTGAAAAGCTGCTTCAGGCATGCCTATGGGTGGGTCATGCTCAATACGAATCCTGACTTTGCTTTGAGCAACAGACCACCTCTGTGCCAGATCACAAGCAGCCAGAGAGCCCCTCCAGTTTCCACGTGGGCTGCCATGTGACACAGGGCTGCTATTCAAGAAATGGAAACCTCAAGCTCCTTGCATTTTTGTTTTTTGCACTTCTGCTGTGCTTGCACTGAAGCCAGCCCAAGGATAATCAAATTCTGAAAACACGTCGTTAAAGACTCTCAGCCAATTTTAAGTAACCTCCCCTAAGCACCACACACATGCAGCAAGTTGCAAACTTATGACAAACGTTTCACTCCTGGACTTGTTATAAAACCTCATCACCAAATGGATTATTGGTAGAATGTAAAAGCCACAATAAGAGTAGCATTGAAATGTTAAACCAGAGGAACAGCAGAGCTATGTGGATCATATTCAGATCAACCAAGCAGACCATTTGCTGAATAAGCTCTTACCCTCCTGGTCCAAGTTTTTCCCTCGACTCAACAAACTCCTGTCCCATTTTCATTTTCTCCCATTCTTCCTTCCGGCTTTTGATTTTCCGAGGGTTCACATTTCCTCTGTTTGGATTATCCTTCTTTTCTTTCTAGAAAATATATAAAAAGGATTATGAGTTACCACAATAACCTGCAATGATGTTGAACAAAAGACACAAAGACGACCAAGTGCTGCCCCTCACCCTAGATTTCATAGGACATAGGAGAAGCTACTAATATGCCAAACCTTGTGTCCCAGCTCCCAAAAGGCTCTACCTGCCACTCAGGTGGAAGAGACGAATAGTGTTCATTTCTTACCTTCAAAAAACTCCTTCTATACTGAATTGTCTGCAACTATGCACATGCTCCTGCCAACCTAGCAGTTCAAAAGCACATCAAAGTACAAGTAGATAAATAGATACCGCTCCGGCAGGAAGGTAAACAGCGTTTTCGTGTGCTGCTCTGGTTCGCTAGAAGCGGCTTAGTCATGCTGGCCACATGACCCGGAAGTTGTACGCCGGCTCCCTCAGCCAGTAAAGCGAGATGAGCGCCGCAACCCCAGAGTTGTCCGCGACTGGACCTAACGGTCAGGGGTCCCTTTACCTTTACCTTCATGCACGTGCCATAAAACCACAATCTGCACAGCCACAATCCCTTTCAAAGCAAAAGAGAAGCATGGCTCCCTTTGCCTCAGAAGACATCAAGGAGAGGGAGTGTGAAAATTTGGTTCAGAGAAAACACCTTTTAGCATATTGTGTTGGAGCCCATTTGCCTTCTCTCCCCGCCCTGCCACTCTGCCATGGAAATTCGGGAAAATAAGTGGGGCTTCAGTCCTTCCCCTTTATTCCTCCCCCCCCACCTCCGCCAGGGATTGCAGGCCTCAGATCAGGGGAAAAGGGGTTAGTTTTGGAAAAGCTTCATCTGGGCACAATCCCAACACAATTCACACACTGCAGAGGAAAGGGAGGAAAATGTTCCTAATGCACTTAATTATTTTCCAGAATGTTAAAGACAGCCTTGATGAGTTACAACAAATAAGTACAAAAGCCAGATTTTTCTTCAGAGTGAAAAGCTTGTAGTCCAATCGTATGTATTTGTGTTTACTCTGATGCAAATCTCACTATATTCAATGAAGAGATGTTAACACCACACTGGAATTTGTGAAGAGACTCTAAATATTATCTCCATAGGTAAATAAATGGCATGACTTGTCGCAGCACAAACACCCAATGATGCAGATTTGATTCCACTTTATCTACTTAAACTGAAATAAAAAGAACCAACCCTGTTGTGTGTTCATGTCCACTTCAAAAAAGGGCTGCCTGGATTCAGACAGTGGCAATATCTTATATCTTGCCTTTCCCTGTTTAAGGGATAAAAAACCCACAAAGAGCAAAAGATACCCTTCATCTTACCCTATGCTTCCGCTTCTCTTTCATGATATCCTTCGTGTCCTGCAGCATTTTCTCCTTCCAAAGATCAAAGAAATATGACGGATCTGTATAGAATTTAAGTGCTTCTTTGCCGTCATCCCTAGGAGGGGGTGGGGGAGAGAGAAAGAGAGACTGACTCACCACAAGACAGTCAAATGTTTACATAAAGCCCAACTAAGATGCACCAAATTTCAGATGCAAACGCTGTGGTCCAAGAATGAAAACACCCCCACCTCTTTTTTAAAAACTGTCTGGGGCAGGTGGAAAAGGATTGAATCTTTCCATCCCATCCTGCACTAGCCAGGGCATCTGCTGCGCCTTCCAGGTGCAGAAGGCAATTTTTCACAGTATTCATCAGGGTTAGAGAACCTGTTGCCCTCTCAGATGTTGTTGGACTACGACTCCCATGTGGGAAAGAGTCTAAACTGGTTGCTTTCTCACAAGTAGTCCAATCAGACACGATGGGCTGCAGCTCAGTAAGTGTGGGGCTGATAAGAGGCTGCAAGTCCTCCAAACTTGGGCTGATAGCTTCTAAGTTTCTAAGACAACCAAGGAAGAGGAGGGGGACGTGGAAGAGGCCACACCTGGAAGAAGTATATTAAAACTGGTGTTAAGTATTAGGTGAGTTTCTTTCTCTACTCTTCCCACTCACCCTAAGATGAGCAGAGATTCTCTGCTCTAATAAGTAGGCTGAGAAGGAATAATAATAATAATTTATTACTTATACTCTGCCCATCTGGCTGCTCCTGAAAGAAGCAAGACACCTGTTTAAACTGTAGAGTCTGGGGATGGGACACCCCATAGTCCCTGATCATGGAGAGGAAACAGGTTCTCAGTCACTAGCTCACAGCCACACACCTCCACTGCAGTGCAGTCGCATCTCAAAGACAGCTGCCTCCAGCTATCAGTAATTACTTTTTACCTATTCAAAAGATATTTGTTGATGGGGACTGAGTAAATATGTGTATTCTTAACCCTGATCCCATTCCGATTGCACCATGTGTACTATCTTCACAAGATGACATGACATAATTAGATGGCAAGCAAAGAAAAGCTGTCTGGTATCACTGGCACATTCTCCTCTAGGACGTATCGGTCTCTGGAGATGCAAAAGGACCAACAGACAATCACACTTTTCAGAAGAACTGTCTGCACCCACTTCAGGCAATAATACGTGCAAATGTATGCACTGCAAATTGCGCAAAGGGAGTAAGAAAGGAACAGCAAGATTACACAAAAGAGCTTGTATGAACAAACACCAAAGTTATATGCTAGGCTTGCCACCACAGAAACTTATTTACTGCTATGACTACAAATCTATACCACAAAGCACCGAACCGTTTTTCAAAGCACATCAATTCTCAAAATTCCCAAAAGGGAAGTTACAAATAACCTCAGTAGCAGGGAGAACTGAATGGAGGCCTCCAGGCCACATAAGACCCCTGCCATCTAGCTCCATAATGACTGGCAGTGGTTCTCTGTGGTTTCAGGCCAGAGTCCAGCCCTACCTAGTGAAGCCAGGGATTGAACCTGGATCCTTCTGCATGGAAAGTGTGAGCACTACCACTAAATAGCAGCCTCTCCCCATAACACATTGGGAAACACATCAGGAAATAATATAGGGAGCTGCTAGGTAAGCACTTGCCCAAGCCCAGTGTAGACCTCATGGACAGACATATCCTCCATTTGAAAGCAAAAGGCCTCCGTTGGCAGGGGCAGTTTATTTCCCACTGGAAGGGGCACTTGCAAGGTAGGGATGTACCATGCAACCCTCCTGTTCTGACTCTCCACCTTGCACATGCTGTTCCATCAAATGCTTGATCTGGCAAGGGTGTGCAGAAGGAGCATAAAATTATGCTACTGCTCCGGGTGGAGAAATATGGCCCTTGAGCCGTTTGGCTAAAGGAAATCCAGTCTGCAGGCTCATGGCATTAGACATCCCTCCACTGCAGAGCAGGCAATGTTAAGAACCATCTTGCTGAATTGCAGCAAAGACTCAACTTAGTTGAGCAGTGACTGGCTAGCTGGCTCTAGAGCCTCATATGCACAGCACATCTCCAGCATACTCAGGCTAGGCAGGCCCTGAACATGGGAGTTTCATTTACGTATCATGGCTACCAACCACCACAGATGGGCCCTATATTACACAGATTTGTTTACTGCTTTTTAACAGTTTTCGAAGACTAGAAGGCATCACCAGTTACTGTGGGAGTGATGCAGAAGTCAACTGCATGCTGTGTGAAGTAGTGCTTCTTTTTTTTTCAAAACCAGTTCCTAATTTCAACTGAGTGTTCTAGTACTGTAGCAGAAAATGTTTTCCCATTAATGTTGCAAATCTGTATTGTGTAGTCTTTGCCCACCACTCTCATCAACTTTTCTCTCAACTAAAAAGGCCAAGACATTTTAGCCTTTGTAAGGAAGGTCCGCTGGCCCCTTGGTGAGTCAGCAGGCTTTCTTATGGGCTAGCTGGACCACGCCACAGTTTTTACAGAAGAAAGCCCTTTAAGAGCAGGTCCATTACCTTCTCAACTGAATGGGCAGCCTCCCCACTTAGCTAGAAGCATAAGGTGCATTACCTGTAGGACGAGAGGATATTAAGAGGTGGAGGCATATTACAAACGCCATAAGTTTCAAGGACAGGCACAGGGAGAGAGTCTCTGTCAAAGAGCTTTTGGTCCTGAGTTGTGGAGCTTTTGAAGGCTTTCCTGGTGTTAATACCTTGCAGAGACACTAAGAGGAGAGAAATGAAAGAATAAGGAAAATAAAGCCACTTCAAACACAACCTAAGCCAATGTTTGCCCAGTTATAGTTCTCAATACTTTCTGCTGTCACAACATGGGATCCTTCTGCCACATCAATAAAGCTTTCAAGACAGTATCCCCTGAAATTACGCTTTTAAAAAAGAAAAGAAACATACACACAAAAACAGAACATGGGGGGAAAGACAAACCCCCTTTAATCAAAGAGAAGATCTATATGCATTCAGAAAAACTTCCAAGTAGAATTGGCCTTTGACCAGTTCAGCTCCACCCACCCCCATAAAAAACCAAAACCCCTCTTTCGCCTAATGACCAGTCAAATAGCAGCCAGGTATTGGAACATATCTATTACAACAGAGAATTATGGTTATTGACAAAAACTACCACCTTCTAAAAATCTCTGGAGACCAATAAAGCTCAGAATCCTTACAGATTGTATTTTTGCTTCATTAAGCCCTCATGAACTCCAATTTCAGCTTGCTCCAAAATCCCTGCAGCTAACTTTCATGGCCTGCAGGAACAACTAAACAGTGTAACTTAAGAGGAGAGGACAGAAGCTCTTTGGAGGGAGCTGCAAGAAGAAAAAGGTGCCTGCTGCTGTATCAGGCTTATGCATGTGTGTCCCTAAACCTGCAGAGCAGGTGAGCAAGAGGTCCTCACTTTTGCCATTACTACCAAGTGACACACACATCCATGGGGCGATAAGCAAGTTAGCTGACCACAGTCTTGACAGTCTGCAGGTGTCAAGTTCATTCCAAGTCCACAAGCATTTTGCAGCTGCTGCTATGGCAATTTAGCGTAGTTGGCCTAAAAGTGTATCAATTTTGCACCATTACCTTCCTCCTCCTTGGGATCCAGCTGAGTAACTTTGATCTGAAGGCGGTCAACTCTCTCGACTAGAGAGCTTACACGAAAGGAAAAGGTGTTTGCCTGAGTAAAAAGCTCTCCAAATATGTCTTCAGCAAATTTACCTGAAAAAGAATAGCAGAACGTTATAATTCTAAATGAACAATTTCTTGCTCTCTGTGTGTCATAAAGCAAGCTGGCAAAGGCTCCTTTTTCATTATAGTTTTGTTATGTACCCCACATGTCAATTGGTAGAGGGGTGCCAGAAATTGTATGTGCATGCACAGGTGTGCTAAGTATTTATACATAAATATTTTAGCCCTCTTATCTCAGGAGGGAATGACTGGAAACAGTCACGTTTTGCTCTCCTAATCAGGACATTTGTAACAAGCAAATCATGTAGGGAAGAAGTCTACAAACCAATCTAGCTAAACATGACCCTTCCACAGCATCATTAAACAAGGAAGGAAGCGAAACAAAAAACTTAAAGACTTCCATAAAGTAATAAAGAAGGAGGGCAACCATGAATCAGATGATATTGTTGCATTTAGCCTTCACCTTGTGGGTCTGTGATCTCTTTAGCTTCTAGGATGGTCTACTGGATAGACACACAATGACAGCTACATTTCATTGTCCTCTAAAAGCTCAAAAAGACTCACTTCATTAAATGCTGCCAAAAGAAACTCCCCATCTCTCGGCTCTCTTTCACAGTAGGCACAGAGTCATTTATTACTTGCAGGTGGCAGCACAAAAAAAGCAAGGTGCTTTCAAGGTTGAAAACAATGCCTCCGAATTTGAGTTGGGAGATGTTAATGTTCCTGCCAGACTAGACACTTACAACAAGTATTTTGAAGGAAGAAACCTGAAGTTAAGCAATTTAAAATTTAAAGATGAAATTCAAAACTACAGAAGACTTGAAGTTCCCACTGGTACCCAAGTACCCTAAATCAGTGTTTGGTGTATTTAAGAAGCCAACAAAGCAAAGTAAACCATTCAGTATTCAGTTTAGCTCTGCAGGTCAACTTCTCATGCAAGCATAGTGGATTATGTAAATTTTAAAGTATAACACAAAGGAAATAAGGGAAGGATTTAAAGAAGAGAGATCCTCATCCCCAAGCAGTGTCAAATCTAGTGAGTAGCCCTGAAGGTCCCAGAGGGCTGAAAGGCAGGCTACAAGTACAAAAATTCACTGTTTTTGTGAGTACAGCAGAACCTTGGCTTACGGTACCCTCGGGTAACGTAAACTTCAGGTTGCGAAAGCGGCAAACCCGGAAGTATTCTTCCGGGTTTTGCCGCTCACGCATGCGCAAAAGCACTCTACCACACCACGTACATATGCAGAACAGGCACCTCCGGTTGTGGAAACCTCGGGATCCGTTCCGGAGCTCCGGGTCGGATCCCAAGGTTTCCACAACCGGAGGTACCACTGTAAATAGTCTTAAATGAAAGACACTTTAATACGTTTAGGTGGAAGCAAAGGTAGCAAGACAGGTGATGCTGCCTTGAAAGCAGAAGCAGATAGTGGAATCTTATAAGTCAGCTGCTAGAAACTCTGGGAAAGCAATTCAGTTTCAGCATCGCCACCAATCAAGCCTCAGCTACTAATAGCTACAAAATGTATACAGATTCCAGATTCCAGAGATATACCAGCCTCAAAGCCCACCCATAAAAGCTGTGGGCACAACAAAATAACTTAGAATATTTGCTAGCAGTGGGTTCTCATTGTCAGCAAGACCACATAAGATGTTTAAACAATATTCACTGTTAGTTAGACCTGGATGAAGAGCAGGAGTTCCCCTAAACAGCTTTGTGGAATACTTGCTTTTATGGTATATTCCCTCACACAAAAAGGGGTGCCTGCACTGCAACTAGACTTCTGTCAAGGGAATCAGTTTCAGTGTATATATGAAGATACAGCTGCCTTACATAAAGTCAAAATAAATTATAGCCCTGTGCTATGTACTCTGATTAGCAGCAGCAATTTAATGCTTCAGGCAAATATCTCCCACCACCCAACACCTGATCACTTGAAATTGAGATGCCAGTGATTGAACCTGGGACTTTCTAAATGCCATGTGTTCAACCACAGAGCTATGTTCTGCCCATACCTGCTTGAAGGGACATTTATTCCCACTCTCATGGAACTGAACCAGTCCATTTATAGTGTTGGATAGCCACACTTACATTCAAGCTGTTTCACCATGTAAAGAGAGGAAAGCGCATTGATATTGTATTATGCATTTGCACATTAAGTTATCGGTGCAACTGATATACAGTCTGAGTCTATGCATGTGCACCTAGTAAAGCTGCACTGCTATATACACTTTATCAAATAGTATTATCTGATGGCTCTTTTGAAACCCTGTACTGTGGGAACTGTGCTTTATTCTGGTGCAGTCCTGGCCATTCCACTGATTTTAGCACACATACCCTTGATAAATGGCAACACCTGCTAATGAATTTGACACACATTTTATTTTCTCATGGTGCTTGTGCACCCAAGGGAACTGGCCTATCCCTGGGGAAGCAGAGATGGGATTTCTGAGTCTGCCAACTTCCTAGGCCATCCCTTTTATGGATGCAGCCTGCAACTTACTCACATTTAACTTGGGTGCATTCAGCTTCACATGCTTGGCAAAACAATTAAAAGGGGAAGGAGGGGCAGGCATCAAAGATAAAAGACTTCGGCAATCACAGAATTGTACAGTTGGAAGTGACCCAAAGGTCATCTAGTCCAACCCCCTGCAATGCAGGAATCAACTAGAGCATCCATGACAGATGGCCATCCAACCTCTGCTTAAAAACCTCCAGTGAAGGAGAGCCCACAACCTCCCGAGGGAGTGCGTTCCACTGTGAAACAGCTCTTACTGTCAGAAAGTTCTTCCTGGTGCTTAGTCACAATCTCCTTTTTTGTAACTTGAACCCATTGGTTTGAGTCCTACCCTCTAGAGAAGGAGAAAACAAGCTTGCTCCATCTTCCATGTGACAGCACTATAGATATTTTAAGATGGCTATCTCCTCTTAGTCTCCTCTTTTCCAAGCTAAACTGTTCCTCATAAGGCTTGGCTTCCAGACCATTTAGCACCTTGGTTGCCCTCCTCCTCACGCATCCCAGCATTTCAATATCCTTCTTATTAATCCCACCTGCCACTGCACCTAATGTGTTTTGTCTATACATGATTTTGGCTTTAGACACAAGCCCTGGAATGTAACCCCTGCGTATGTTGAGGGCTTGCTGTATTGCTTTCCAGCCATGGTATGCTGGCCCAGTTGAAACAGACGCACTATGTTTTGCAACTCCACAAGGAACCACATAAAAGAAAGTGGTATGCAGCCCACAAACCTACCTCCTTGAACAGTCTCTCTTATGCTGGAAAGGAAAAAAGCAGCAGCCCAGATACAGGCAGGCTCAGATGACACCTAACAAGAGGAGAATTCTAGCTCATCCGCATACATATTGTATTAGCCCTTGCTTCTACAAAGATATGGATACTTAAAGGCTGATTTTATGGATGTTTACTCATATGTGATCCATTTTGTTCAATTAAGTAATCAAGTAAGTGATCTTGCTTAGTATCCTTGCATGTACATGGAGAAAACCAAACAAAAGGCCTATATCTTCTCAGTGCAAAAGACCTATAGCTTCATGACCAAAAGGCTTTTGATTTTGCTCTTTGCTTGTAAAAAGCTCTAAAAGTTGCAAATCAGTTGTTTTAATTGTTTAATTGCAACCAGGTACGCTTGTTCAGGAAATATGTGCATTAAAAAACAACTTTATTTAAATCAATTCACACAGCTATTCAACCTTAACCCTACATAGTTTTATACAGGCACTCTCTAATGTGTATCTACTTCACAGAGTATATGAGGACCCCTTTGCAAGCATTTTAGAAAGTCAAAAGTCTAGAGAAATAGAGTTAATGCAACTCCAATCCCATCATGATTTTTAAAGAGTAACAAAGACCCAAGTGGCCGATTTCTCTCTTTTTAAACCTTTGCCCATGTAGTAATCCTGCCCTTTTACAAAGCCAGCTAAATAAAAGCCAAAACATATTCATCATCCACAGAAATAAACAGCATGGAAAAAAAAAACAAATAGAGTGACAGTTCATAGTCTCCATGAGGGAATTTCAGTATACAATGTGGTACATGCATAATCTTCAAATCAGTAAGTAGCTGCATCTGCATCATGACAGGAATCTGATAAAAAGGAATACTAGCACACTAAATACTGAAAACAAATGAGAGGGACACTTGATAATGTGCTCAACATATTGAAGGTTCTCAGCCCAGCGCTTCTGTATGGAGGCTGCCTGTCTTGTATTCCTTCCAGCTGTGCTTCAGCTGCAGTCATCCCTTGCTCATCCCTCTCCAACACAGACTGGTTGAGCAGAGGAGGGGGAAATTCAAGGAGGAGAGAGAAGGTTCAAGGAGGTTTCATAGGAAGATCTTTTAGCACTACCCATGGAAGACAGATGGGGGAGAAATAGGAACACAAGAAGAGAGAGAAGGCAGCTGAATCAAGAGCCTAGCAGCTCCTGAGGGCAGCAGGCAGGCTGGCCATGGTACTCACTCAGGCTGCCCAGCTGTCGAATGACATTTGCCAGGGTGATGTTGGTCACGCATTCCAGCTCATTCTGAACACTAGGCAATGTCTGACGGCACAGGTGCCTTGGCTCGATGTTCCTTGTTACTAATGGCATGGTGGACCAGCTTCAGGTGGCGTTCTGAAAAGAGAGAAAAAATCCCGCAAACAGGAAAAGGATTACTCAGCCGCAGATGCTGGCATCACCAGCAGCACAACATTCGTTTCCCTGCTCAGAAATCAGCTTTATCTAAATCACTGCTTTCATCTCCACACACACCCCTACATACACACACACCCCTGTCAGAACTAGGCTTTTAAAATAAAAAACCCTGCAGTTTTAAGGCTTGCTACAGAGAAGCTGGGGCCAGCCACTGTATGATGCTTCCCACTCTGGGCTGCTGTGATCTGTCCCACAAACCATGTGCTCAAATCTATCTAGCCGACTTCTTTCAAATACTGCTAAACATTTAGCCAAAACTATTAAAGGCTAACAAGAGGGGTGTGGAGAACAAACACCAACCCAAGTCCAGTTGGGAAAGGGTTAAACATTTTCCATCACACCAGGCAAGTTGGGCTCTCAGGACAAAACAGGAAGCACTTTTAACTGACCAGGAAGCTTGCTAACAAATGCTTCTCAGTCTGAGGTCTGCATCACACACACACACCAAGTCCCTTGTGTTGGAAGGTTCTCCCACTAAAGCAGCTATGGTTTTAGAGATACATGCACACTAGTAGTTTTACAAAGGCATACAGCAGCTGATAGCTTGACAAACGAAGACTGCAGCTCTAGGAATTAAAGTACAAGCTTTGAAAGGGTTTGACAGGGAATCGTGCTGATCTGCTCTCCCAGAAGTTATACTATCAAAGAATCTGCAGTTATGCTAACCTGACACTTGAAGAAAGCATCCCCCCCCATTTTACAGCATTCCAGTATAAAAATATCAAATACACACATCCCAATAAGAATATTCTGATCATCACTATCTCCTTTCCACTTAATTACAAAAAACACAATCCTGTTTCTAGCAAATATAAAGTCCATTTGTAGTGCCTATATGCCTAAGTCATTCATCCTCAAGAGAGTATTTCTCTGAGAAATTTAAGCTCTAGTGAAGAACAAAAACAAGCATTAAAAAGATATCCAACTAGTGAAAATAGAGTACACTGAAATTCATTTGCTCATTTCTTTGAAGGAAAAGGGTGGACCCCTTCCTAGGTCAGATGGTGAACAGCTCCGCCGGAGGAGACAGCTGTCTTATGACAAAGACTCTGATCTGCTGTGGATGGAATGGAAAAAATAAAAGCAGGAAGCTGACAGCTTGGGGAACATGACTTCCTGTCACCAACAGCAACAAACCAAGAATCATTTTTAAAAGTCAGCTGTTTGTGCTTGACTTTGAACCACCCTTTTATAGTCTCTGTGGCAGCTGGCAGCTTATCTCTGAGGTCCAGGAGTCATTCCTGGATGCTTTTCTATCAGTGCGTTAAGGGACTGAAGCCGATATTAGCTTTTGCTAATTACCTCCCAAGTCAAAAATCTGAATTTCCAAATCTGACCTGCCACTGCAGAGGAGTTCAAGATCTGGAGGGCACAGAACAGCATCCAAGGTTTTATATGTAACATGAGGTTAAAAAAATCTCAAGAAATTAACAGTGTGAGCCAAGAAGTGCCAGCAAAACTTGACAGGAATCCATTCACCTTTTAATGGGTCTTCCTGTGCTTGGATACTGCAGAGGTCAGCCAGCCTGCTGTATGCACAATCACAACAAATGATAAAAAGGACAGACTTCTATTTTTCATAGCCAGAAAAGTTGGTATACTTTGTATATGACTGAAGTCTTCCATCCATTTTTGTGTGCAGCGCAGCTCTTTAACCTATTTCAGTGGAAAACTGAGGCTAAAGAAAATTTGCTCAAAGTCAACCACTGTCTTGGCTAAACCTGAATCTGACTCTAACTCTTCATAAGGGCAGCATCAGACTTTTTATTACTACAATTAGAATAGTTTTCTGTTCCTGTTGAAAGGCGGAACTACACAAAATGCTGCAAATAGCATCCCTAGAGAATCACTTGCCAATCATCATGTTGTGAGTTTTCCCTCACATCATTGGCTGCAGTATTGGGGGTGGGTGGGAGGACAATACACAATGTCATACAATGGAGTGATTCCAAACACTGCAGTAGACAGCATAACTTGCAGAGGTCCAAAGGAAAAGTCTGGAAGACCACATGTGATTAGCTATGTAAAGTACAAAGGCACTCCCAGAGCAACAGATTTCTTCATGTCAGTTCTGCCAAGGACAACTACAGAATACTGCATACTAACAGTTTCAAGTCACTCAGAAGCACTGGTGATTGTTTAGGTGGATATATGACATCACCCCAAGCTGCATCCCATGTGACCACAATGTTAATGTTCCAAATACAAGGAAAATTCACCCACACCAAATTATCACTGAATTCAGGACTGCAGCGGAAAAGCAAAGATACAACATGACAACTTCCACATAACAAACATTAGAAATGAACACACACAGGTGGAAACAGACTTCTACACGCGTTATTTAATGTTCTGTGCTGCTAAAGAGGGCCTTTCCTACTAGAAATGAAAATTCACACCATACTTAGGATCTGAAAAGGTCACCTCAATTGCTGTTGTTATCATATATATTTAATCAGTTGGTAAGAAGGTGGATACATCATCAACTAAAATTTAATCAAGTGGCAGGCCTAATTAAAAAATACCTGTTCCACCTTAAGGGATACCCTTTTTGTTCTACATTTTTATTGTGATTTGGAATCTACTGTGATAACATTTGATTATTGTTTGACTGATGTTTATTAAGGTTTTAAAATCTCATATACTGATTTAAGCAGTTTAATGGTGATGCAATTCATAAACACCACATGCAAATGCACCACCTGGAAGATTATTAAAGAATTAAAACCACATATTCTAAAGTCCATGAGTTTTCCAATAGTACTCTTTGCCCATAATCATAACACAAAGCCTAAAAAACCCCCAAAACCCATCTTCTGGAAGGACTCAAATCCCCATAAAGTCCCCACCCCTTTGCAACATTTTAATACACAGTTGTTAGGCCTGTAAATTAGGTCAGAATAGCAGTTCTAGAGGAAGGGGTGCTTTCCTTCCTGCCCATTTTCCATCCTAAATTGCCCTACTGGGGGAAAATACAAGCCCATGTATTTTATCAAATTTAACAGCAGATGTGGTGGAGTGGGGATATGGAGTAGGATAACTTTCAGAACATCCCTTCCCCCAGAATCTGTGCCAGACCAATGAACACACACTCACACTGGGATATCTAGTCACTCCTGCAACATAGTTGGTAGAGCATGAGACTCTTCATCTCAGGGTCATGCATTTGAGCCCCACATTGGGCAAAACAGGGGGCTAGACTCTATGACCTTCACTGTCCCTTTCAATTCTCTGATTCTTTGAAATACACGCTGCACCATCACAGGAGGTAGAAATGGAACACGCAAGAATCAGCCTAAGAATCAAGTTTGGCATATCAGAAATACATAAGCAAGAACGTGAGAAGGAAGACAAATGTAAAAAGGAAAACGGGAAGGAGTGGATTGTAATGGGTTTAAAAATTTAAAAAAAGAAAGGAAGAGGAAATAAAAGTGCAAGCACAAGCAACAGAGCAAAAAAAGGGGGCAGGGAGACAGATCATCCACCAGAAACAGAACTAAAGAGAAGAAATCTTTGCTTCACGTTTTGCTCTCTGAAAGTTTACCTCAGGTTTGTTCTGTGGAAATTGTAGAAGACAATGTAAAAGCACTCCAAGATTAGTCACTTGCTTCCATACCTAGGAGGCACACTGAAAAGGCCTGACTTCCATGGCAATAGTAAAGAAAAGAACCACCTGGACTGTTGAGTGTCTGTGGGCACCCTCCCAACATATGACTTTGTAACCTCAAAATATGAGGGTGGAGGAACTCTGCCTGTGTTACGTATCTTGACCAGAAATCCAACAATAGCAGCCTTCCTGACCTGTGGCAATCATAATGCTGACATAATCCTGTGGGGTTGTGGTTATTTTAAGCTTCAAAAAACAGAAATGGCTGAGCTGTGGTCCAAAAGGTCCACATACAAGACTGGCTATTTCTAGCACTGAACAGCAGCTATGTCAGAGACAGAAGTCTCCCACTTGCATAGAGTACACTAGCAACCACATGCTAAGTACAGCTAAATATATTGCTTATTTATCTATTTCTATTTATTAACCTTTTTTCATACACAGGACAGTGCCCCAAAGCAACCTAGAATATAAAAAACATTAAACCCCATATAAAAACAATAATAATGCATATGCAAGCATTAACATTTTAATAATACTTGTTGTTACCAAATAGGTTCCCAGAAAGATTGTGTTAGTATAAATTATAGTACTCTCGAAACATGATACAAACAAACTTACCACATGAGCTGAAGAAGCTACTCTTGCATAACACCAAACACATAAGCATGTACCCAGGTAATGTGTCCCAAAACCAGTAGTTCTCAAAGGGTGTGGCAGGAGAGAATAGCAATTGTGGCGGGAAGATTGAAGGACAATCAATATTGTATTTGAGAATGATTCATGTTCTTATGTAGCTGCATTGTTTTTTACTTTCTGGCTATCCCATGACCATATTATAAAGGAGGCATAGGCAAACTCGGCCCTCCAGATGTTTTGGGACTACAATTCCCATCATCCTTGACAACTGATCCTCTTAGCTAGGGATGATGGGAGTTGTAGTCCCAAAACATCTGGAGGGCCGAGTTTGCCTATGCTTGTTATAAAGTTTTACAGAATCACAGAATTGCAGAGTTGGAAGGGACTATAAGGGTCATCTACTCCAATTCCCAGCAATGCAGAAATATTTTGCCCAACGTGGAGCTGTAGTTGTGTTCTATGTTACAAAACAAGCACTGCTAGGAGGTGCTCCTTTTTGTTTTCCATTGCATTTCTATCAATTAAAAAAATTATTCTGAAAGTGTGACCCAGAGAAAAAAGTTAGAGAACAACTGCCCTAAACAAAGCAGAACAACACAGTCGCAGTGCCAAAGATCACAAATGCCCTTCCAGAAAAGATACCGCATGGCAGCAATCTTTTGCCACCAAAGTGTGGTGGGTGTTATTTTTTGTTTAAAAGCTATCTGTGAACACAGAAAGGAAGAAAGCCAACATATGCCCCACCCTCCCCAACACAACCGTAAGAACCGCTTCAAGTAAGCCAGAGGAAATTGGGAGCCTGCTTTAGCACTGAGACTTAAAGGTGAGAGTGAAGACAGAATAGGGTGGGGAGGAACCACACATGGACTTTACCAATTTCACTTCTTCTTTACTGTGAGAGACTACCTTTTACTAAACACCATCTGTGTGAAACATCTTTAAGCTAGCACAGTCACAATAGCTGTCTGCTAGGAGCAAGCCATCCCCTTAAAGGTCTGACATTTTTAGGAACTGAGCACTATTGTAATAACTCAGATACCTGACCCTGAACCCAAGGCAAGCGTTTCTGGACCATTTCTACAGACGAGACCTCCCCCCACTTACATGGAGGGGTTACATTCTAGGGCCCTACGCACATGAGTGAAAATCATGTAAAGCAGGGAGCACCTCCTAAACACCTTTTAAATGGCCTCTCTGCCACTTTTTTTTTTGCCATACCAAAAATTCTGTATCCAAAAATATCCACAACTAGAATTGAAGCTCTAGGGCCGGCAGGAGGCTGGAGAACACATCAGAGAGCAGCTGCTGCTGCGCTACCTCTCATACCAGCTGTTAGACAGGGAGGTTGAGCAGTGTAAACAAAGCCTCACTGCTCCTCCGCTTTCTTCAGGGCTTCCTCCACCTTCAGGGATGTCCTCTTCTCGCTCCGGGGAGAGTCTCCTCATGAGCCACAAGGACTCTCCAGCTCTCTCATGCCATTTCCTGATTTGAATTGAATTCTTTCATTATTTCCTGGCTCCATGCATATACGCGGTTACACACAAGTAGATCACGTGTAAGTGGGATGCCTGTAGTTGCAAATTATTCCGCCCCCCCAAGACACACACCCTACAAACCCAAACAACAAAGCCAAACAGAACCACCGGGATAGCTTTTGAGAATGCCCACTGGTGGATTAGACACACCAGAAGGTTTGGAAGCAAGGGAGAAAGAGGATCATCAAATCTGAAATTCTCATCAGGCCACAGAGCTAGAAGTCCTGTTTCATTCTGCCAACACAGGCCAACTGTTCCTTCCAACATCTAAAAAGACAACTAGCTTTAAGCGTCTCTCAGCAGTAGCAGTTCCTCCTTGAAAAAGCCAGAAAGTCTGGCTTTGTGAAACTCCAAAAGGCCAGGGAAAAAATAATAAAAATAACACTGGAAATACATGCAGAGACCAAAAAATAAAAAGGATGTTCAGCAAAAAGTTCTGCTGAGGGCCCAGAGCAATATTCACAGAAAAGGATGCTGTAAATCCAGGGCACTAGAATTACAGGGCAACCTAAGGGAGGTGCCTCAGCAATCGGCACTAGAGTGATAATTATGAAGCAACTACCACGTGATGCCACATGCTATTGCTTTCCGCCTGTAATGAGCTCTTATTCTCTCCCTGTAATGAGCACTTATTCTTTCGCAAATATCATGGGTTCATCTGTCATTGCTGGCTATAGCCGCCCTGCTATAGCCAGCAGCCAAATAATAATTGGTAGGAAAGGGCAGCTATAGTGATTTGAACAGGATCCTCTTCTCCCAACAACCCTAAGAGGCCTGGATATTCACCACAAATAAAAAAACAAAAACTCTGACCTCTCACATTTCCTAATCATAAGGAAGTTAGCTCGTGTGTGGTCCTCACTATACCCTCGTAACAGGTTTTATTTCTTTCCTCATGAGGAACCCAGAGCAGAATCATAGTCGCACAGCTCAATCGGCTTAAATGCAGCACTAAGAAAATCCTAGGCTATTCCTCATCCTGGTACCCTCAAACTGAAAATATTAATCTGTTTAAGAGATTCACAAAAATGCTTGCCTGAATAAAAATTGGTCAGTTTACGTCTGTGTGTGTGCTAATCACTGCAAACTAATACACAAATGAAAATATCTAGACAAAGGTTTAATTCCTCAAATACTAAGTTACCAATTAAAACTGGATAACTGCAGTAACCAATGTTCATCCAACTGACAAGATTTCTAGTACCTGTAGGGTAAAATGTCCAAAGGCATGAAGAAAGCCTTTGGAACAACAGTTGGAAAAACTTCACCGCTGAAAACTTTGTCTGGAGAGACCATTACAGACTGCGGCAAGCAGATGAAGTGATGGGCAGAGCACTACCGATAACTGTACTCATGGGAAAACATGGCCTTTGACACAGCAATTGACAGCATCCAGACTCTGCTTGTCTTGGAAGAGCTGGATGTCCCTCCCTCTCTCGAGGAGCTGAAGATCTTCATCCAGAACAGCTCTTCTTTATTTAAACTGTCCGTTTCCAACATCGTCTTGCAACAGAAAAAAAATATGTATGGGGCTAAGATCAGTGAGCTCAACTGTCTAACTTTATACTTTATGTAAATTCTGAGGGAGCCTTTGGGAGTGAGGAGAGTAACTGGACAACAAATGCATTGAAATGTAAATGATTAAGCAACCCATTTCTGCATGCAAATCATCTTCACTATGCAAAGTTGCACTTTTTGTTGTAGCCTCTTTAAACTTGCTTTAACAATTATTTTTTGGCACCATCAATCACAACAGTGCTAGGAAACATGGATCAGGTCAACATTTGGCACATTGGTAGACTCCATCAGGTAGGTCATATATCCCAACTTTCAAGTTATTAGTTCAACAGGTGCCATTTTTATAAGCTGTATAATTTTGAGGCTTACAATGTACTCAAGGCACACTCCCATGCCCCTTTAATATGGCATGACTCCTCAGTGTTCATTCTTGCAGCTTGTTTTTCTACAATAAACAATACAACCCCTGCTACAGAGAGCTACAACCATGGAAGCTGGTTTCAGCTATTCAAGCATCCAAGGCATTTTTAACCTTCAAAATTAGAACTATATGCAATAAATGATAGATAAGGGAAATGATAAGGGGCAAAAGCTTTCCCACATTGTATAAATGGTTATATAATTTATAGTGAGTGAGTAGCGTGGACTAGATTAAAACTAATATTTCCTTCCAATGGAAAAAATCCTATCACGGTAAACTGGGTATCACAGGAATTTAAGTCAACAAGCTAATGACTGACTTGGTCAAGGGTTGATTAACTGTTACTTTATGTGTTATGTTTGGATATCAGCAAGTTTCAAAAAAGCATGCACATTTAAATGAAGAATGACAGAATGGTTATTCATTCTCAGATTCATGTTTTGCAAAGCCACAATGCCAGTTTGACTCCAGGAACGTGTTCTGGGAAGGGGCACTCATCCCACTATTCTGACATTTTAGTACACACAATTCTGTGGATGGTAAATATTAACTGAAGCCCATAAATTAACAGAGCTGCTCTAAGAGCAGGTATCTTTCGGACATAAAAAGGTGCAGTGTGCACATGTGCAGCATGTTTCAACTGTCACTAATAAACAGGCAGTGAGGAGAACATGCCTTCAGCACCTTCTGCATCTCAAAAGTGCTATTTATGTTCTTTAACCAGCTTTTTAAAAATGAGTCTATCTGTTTTCTGGTCATGTTTCGCAAATACAGCATGCCCCAGTCTAACCGAAGCAAATGTCTTACTAATGAGAAAATCAAACTATACCAATTCACTTATTTCTAATTTGCAATAATAAAGACCAATAAAGATCACCACTATCACCAGCCAGTGAGTTCATTATAGGCAGGAGAGGGAGACAACCAAACAGAGAAGTTGGTGATTTGGCAATATAAACTGTAGGATTCTTCTTAACCCTACACCACCTCTAAGCCTGTAAGTCACTTGCCCAAAGCTAGTAACAATACTGTGTGAGTAGCAGATTAGTCTTGCTCTTGTGGGTCACATAGGCACATACACTTTCTGCAAATAGGTGAAACAATGCAGTTGGGGGCTGTTTACATGCGTGATCTATGACTCCTTTGGTTGTGCAGTGATTGCAACCGGATTTTGAGGTGCAACCTCAAATAGGAAACCTAGTTCACCCCCTAGGTTATTAGTGAGAGATTTTGATTCAATTCTACAGACTGAAGCCACTTTGTATGGCCTAATGCTAGTCCAACTAGTTGGCAAATATATTACAGAAGAGAAAGAAAGCTCAGGCCCGGGGACTGAATGCAAACCTCCAGGCCTCTCCATCTAGTCCTTGGAAGGTGTCCTAGGCAATGCCAGACTACAACCCTCACTGGGCCTGCTCCATGTCCTTCTTAATAGGTTTTGGCTGGATAAAATTGATCCATGTGATAATGTTACTTGACTGTTTGGATGGATGATGGTGAGGCGTGGTATATACAGAAACCTCTGACTTTTGTATGGCTGGAATGTAGCCTATGGTACAAAGGCAGGAGCCACATCCACTGCTCCACACACTTTCACCTCTAGTCCTGCCCACCAACAACATGCAGCCTCCGGAAGATCCATATTAGGAAATGTGGCCCTTGGGCTGAAAAGGGTTCCACACTCCTTGTTCTACAGTGTGTTTCAGCTGCTCACCTAATTTGTGAAAACTGCATCACTAGCATATTCCACACCACCAAAAACTCAAATAGGGAATTCAAACTGTTATTGATGCAACAATTACTCCATGGCTACTTACCAACATGGCTTATTGCTGAGAAGACGTGCAAAGGATTCTAGGCTGGCCAGCAATAAACTAAGCCATGAACTTTCCCAGGTGAAGAGGTGGGGGAACACTTCAAGCCTCCTCAACCATAGATGACCTCTACTCCGATGACATGGGTGAGGGCAGCTACAAACAACTGGTGTACCATAAGCGGCACATCCTTAAAACCCTCCTATGCTTTTCAGTATCCTAGCAGCAATTGCAAAGAGATTAAGAAAACTTGTAAATCGTCACTTGCCTGTGACAAATAAACACCTTGAGGTGACCAAACAAGAAAGCATTTGTAAACTGCTTAGTTTCTTCTTCCACGCCCAAGGACATTCCACAAATTATTAGCGTACATGTGTCTCTCTATGTGTGTTTGTGTCTGCGTAGACTAGGGCTGGGTGATACATATAGCAGTTAAGCATCATAATTTACTGATATATTACAATGTCTGAAATATGGGTGGAACTATGTAGAGGTGAACAGTAGGCTGGGCGCTACCTGTTTTTTCATCACCAGCTAAACATTGTGATATACCAATATATCTTGATGTCTGAAATAAGGATGGAGCTATGTAGAGGCATTGGCTGGCGTCATGGTTTTTCCCAGACTGCGATTTTTGCATTGCACACACAAGCACACACCACGATTCGCAATATATTACCAAGTCAAAAATTATGAAACCAGTATCACAATACAGCCTTCTACCCGGTTTGGGACAATATATCAATATATCGCCCAGCTCTAGTGTAGACAGAACCTTTATGCACCTATTTACAAAAGGGGTTACTCCAGTATCAAAGTACATCTAAGGATAGTTCACTCTCATTTGCTCGTGGCTGGCATACTGCATTCTTCACCTGGGAAATACCCTGCATCTTCTCCTCTCTTAAAATTTACATGTGCTAGAGCCAGACTACAAAAGAGAGGGTTGCTTCCCTACAGAAAAAGCAGAAAATTTATCTTCCCTTTTCAGACATTTCCTTCCTCTCACATTGTATCTAGCTAGGAATGGTTATCTGTTGGCATTCTCCAGGATGTGTGCCCAAAATTGTATCATACAAGAACGTCCCTAGAAGCAGTCAGCTCTCTTTCCCTTAATGCTTTCCCTTAATGCAGATTCTAAATTATGCACTGCTCTTTCAATAGCAATTCTAAATTACAGGAATAAAGCAGTCTTTTCCACAGCAGCTCAGCAGCTCTTTCAGTTTCAACTTATGGCTTGTTAATTATATCCCAGTACCGAATGCCCCCACCCTTCCGTTTGTTGCACTTAGGGAATACTGGAAAGATAAGTCTTTTCTTAATTATTAAATGTAAATAGCTCATTAAATATAATCCAATTACTTTAATTGTACGAAAAGGAAGTCATTACAATATGTACACGCATTCTTGCCTGAATAGATTTAATATCTTAAATTAATCATGGCTGCATTCATATTATTAAGTCAACCTTTGACATTACAAAATTTATGGCAGTCAATTTTATCTTCTTAAAATGTTTTTACAGATAATTTTTTGGAAACGAAATCAAGTTTTTTTTAAAAAAACAAAACTGTCTCAAGCATTTCAAATAAGAATACAGGCGGCAAAGATTTTGCACATGTCCAACTGACGTGTAACCCTGAAGAAGGTAGAAAGGGGATGAAACTGGGGGAAGGCATAACTGGGTGGGGCAGACTAATGCACATACGTGGATTCCAGGAATGCCTGTATACAAATGGTACCAAGACAGAAAAGGAGTTGAGCTCTGAACACATTATATTTTTTTTGTTAGCAATCTATACTTCAAACTCATGTTTTACTTCCTCAGGATAAAATTCAGTTTAAGAAACAGAAGTTACGGGAATCAGGATAAAACTTCACAAAATACCCAGGTTAAAAATCTTGGGGCGCCTTCCGGTCTCATCAGTGACCATGCTATGCTAAAGTGGGTTTGCAATCTGAGCTCCTGTCCTCGTTAACACCTTAGGCTTCTTCTTCAGTCTTTGCTTGTGAGACATTTAGTTGCACAAATACAGACATGCTTACTAGTGGCTAAATACAGTAGTTGCATCTGAGGAAAAGATTATTTAAAACAAACAAACGCTCTGCCTCCACAGTCGAAAGTAGTATGCTTCTAAATACCAGTTGCTGGAAATTGCAGGACGGGAGAGTGCTCCTGTACTCAAGTCCTGCTAGCAGTTTCCCCATAGGTACCGTATTTTTCGCACCATAGGGCGCACGGACCATAGGGCGCACCCAGTTTTTTGGGGGGGAAATAAAGGGGGGGGATTATTTTTTTCCCAGGTGCAGGGCTGGGGCGGGGGAAGCTCGAGCTTCCCCCGACCCCAGCCCCCAAACAGGCAGCTCACTGCAAGCCGTGGGAGCGCTCCCGCTGCTTGCGGAGAGGTCCGCGAAGCCTGGGCACGCTGAGCTCAGCGCGCGCAGGCTTGGCATGCAGGCAAGTCTCTGCAAGCAGTGGGAGCGCTCCCGCTGCTTGCGGAGAGGTCCGCGAAGCCTGGGCGCGCTGAGCTCAGCGCGCGCAGGCTTCGGCATGCTGGCAAGTCTCCGCAAGCAGCGGGAGCCCAGCGCTGGGCTCCCGCTGCTTGCGGAGAGGTGTGCGAAGCCTGGAGAGCGTGAGGGGTCGGTGCGCACCGACCCCTCTCACTCTCCAGGCTTCAGCGAAAGCCTGCATTCGCACCATAGGATGCACACACATTTCCCCTTCATTTTTGGAGGGGAAAAAGTACGTCCTATGGTGCGAAAAATACGGTATCTGGTTGGCCACAGTGAGAACAGGATGCTGGACTGGATGGTTTTATCCAGCAGACTCCTCTTATGTCCTTTGAAGAAATGATGTGGGTAATGACAAAGGCGGTTCTTAACAAAGTTTGTATTTATACACCAAATTAAAAGTCTGGAACTATGGGGGGAAAGCATCTGGCTCCGGCTACATCCCCAATATCTCCCATTTGTAATTAATCCAAAGTAGCAACTTCAAGAGCCAATGCAAATATTTTGGGTTCACTTAAACCCTCCAGGAGGATAAAGTGTTAGCTAATAAGTAAATTCCCCTAGGCACCAGTATTTCCAGGTCTCAGTTCTTGCAATTTCCACATCTTAAAAATACTTGAGAGATTTAACTTTTTGAGAAATCAATCAGATATACTGCATATTTTAAAAGTGCTACTACATTTTTATGCCACTTAGGTTCTTATTACTGGGGGGGGGGGGGAATAGAAAGAAGAGACATTAAGTTATAGGTACAGGGAGTAGGGGTGGTGGAAACCAGAGAAAGAAACTTGAGGCTCTGGACTGGAAAACATCTCCATGCCTCAAAGATAGACAAAGGACTTTTTAAACTGATGGCATCATAAATCGGATGAACTTAAGTGATGCACAATGGTAAGATTTGGCCAGGTTTGAAAAGGAAAAGTAGTTTAAGTATATCTGGTGAACTTGCCATAGGCCTGAACTATGAGAACAAGGTACCATACCACACCCATAGATAGAAAATCACTGGATTTAATCAATGAGACCAAAAGTTATTATCCTAAAGGTTATAAATTATATACCCTTAGCAACTGCAAATCTCAGCTTGCTGCTCAGTGAAAATAAGGATCTATCTGCCCAATGCTGCTTTGCGAATATCTGGGACTATTTGTTGATAAGCAATATAGCAGCAAAGACCCAGGAGATTACAAGAGGCCTGTAGATCACTTTCTTGATAGTTATATTTTCTGTCATCTATTGAAGGCAGATTGCCACAAATGACCTATATGTCAATATAGTCAAAAACAGCTTATGTAACCCACTAATTTAAGCTCTTGGTCTGGAAATACACATTCCTTGTCCCCAGCGCTATAATTAGTTGCTTTATTTTGATTTATTTGTTTCAGAAATAATTTAAAATAGAGGTGGTTTTAAACACACACACACACACACACACACACACACACACACACACACCACTAGGGTCATCACCAATGTAAACCTGAGATTCTATGTCCTTTTATCGTGAAGGCTTTATAATATCTGTCTTGCTTGGGAATGAGGGCTAACTGAAGCCTCTTACGTAAAGTAAAGTTTCACAGAAATGCCCTTGATGCTGTTCTGGTTTCTCAGAGGTTTTTTTTAAAATGCTGCTTTGTAAAATAGGTAGGTCAAGGGCATTTCTCTGGGGAAACAGACAGCTTTTGCACTCTCAGAGGCACAGTTAAGCCTTTGTGCAAGTTGCCTTCAGAAGATTTCTCCAATGAACCAGACCCAGAAGCTGCTAGAATTAGCAGAACAAGATTCAGATGTTTTACTGCTGGAAGTCACTGGCTGGGTTAGTCAGAGAGAATGGGTCAAATCCTCGGGGCTGTGAGTCACCTTTATTCTTTTTACCTTTAAATGCTCCTCACAGAATACAGAATGTAGCAGAGGATTTGACATTCTGAGATATTCAGTCTCTCAAGACTTTTCTCAAAGAATGATTCTAGTCCTCATGATTGGGGAGAAGATATATCTGAAAAGAATCAGACAGTTTCAACTTATAACCACCTTTAATTCACTGGCACAAAATGTTAGGATGGCCTCTAGCATTTATGTTATTTAAAAGGGATTACACAAATTCATGAAGGCTAGGTCTAATTATGGTTTTCACTATGGCTTAAGAATGGAAATTGTGTGACAAGAGACAGTGTACCTCTTACTATCAAAGGCAAGACAAAAATAAGAAACGGCTACCTTCACCATACCCCTACTTGTGAGTTTCACATGGCTTACAACAGGCCTTTATTTGAGTTACAGTGCTAAACTAAATGGGCTGTGGGACTAATCCCACCAGCAAACTCATATGTTATAGGTGTGTAGCTATATATGCAACCAGCTGTTGCATATACAAGCAGATGTGTGGAAAAGGGGAACTATCACTTCTGCTCTTACACCACTTTAAGAGGTCTTTTTGGTTGAACCTTGAGAGTACAGTGGTACCTCGGGTTACATACGCTTCAGGTTAGAGACTCTGCTAACCCAGAAATAATAACTCGGGTTAAGAACTTTGCTTCAGGATGAGAACAGAAATGGTGCTCTGGCAGTGTGGCGGCAGCAGGAGGCCCCATTAACTAAAGTGGTGCTTCAGGTTAAGAACAGTTTCAGGTTAAGAACGGCCCTCCGGAACGAATTAAGTACTTAACCTGAGGTACCACTGTACCACAATTACACCAGCACTTATTCCCAATTAGGCGCTACCGCTTGCATTCTGCGCATGTTGCAGCCATAGCAACGTGCCCCACATGGAATGTTTTTCGCCCATGGATGCAATTTGGAGTATCTCACTGTAAAGCTGCTTGAAAGCCAAAGGACAGTATCACGTTTCCCCCTGCAAAACTATATGCAGAGAATCAAAGACAATGAATGCAAGAAAGCAAGTGGGAACAACAGCCTCAGAAGCAAAACCATCTTAACCGCACTTACTATCCTTAAGTTAAATTCCATTTTAAGTAGCTTAACTTTGAGCAAGTCTGAAACTAAAAAATAAAATACACCTAATGGTTACTACCAAGCTGAAAAACAAGTATGAGAGTGTCTATTAATCCTGGATAGATATTTAATACTAGTTCAGCATTTTCTTGTATACCAGACATCCGATACTTATTACAAGGAATGTGGAACTTTGATGCAAAGTGAGGCTAAATGAACAATAGTCCCATCTCCCCTTTTGCCTATGTCTCAAGAGAAAACTCAACTCTGTCTTCTATGAGCCATCTGTTTGGAGACATTTATTTCTATCATAGTAGATACGAGGCTAAAATAAACTGCACACAGACTTTATTCAGGCCCATGGGAAAAAAAAGAGATAAACAGATGATCAGAATCCGAAAGTTCAGTAATGTAGGGAGAATTAAGAACATAAAAATAAAACCTGAGTAGGAACATTGAATGCCAGGAGAAAAACTGGATCCTTGTACAGCTGTACCCCTGCTTCTCCTTAATAGCCTTATCATCTGTGAAAGCTGCAGTGTCTAGGGAATAAGTAAGTGAAAACCTATCCTGGTGACTAGGACATGCAAAAAAGCAGACAACCTCCAATGGCAAATTCCTACTACAGTGGTGCCTCGCAAGACGAACGCCTCGCAAAACGAAAAACTCGCAAGACAAAAGAGTTTTCCGTTTTTGAGTCGTTCCGCAAGACGAATTTCCCTATGGGCTTGCTTTGCGGAGAGTTGCCAGCATGCCGAAGCCTGCGCGCGCTGAGCTCAGCGCGCCCAGGCTTCGCGGACCTCTCCGCAAGCAGCGGGAGCGCTCCCGCTGCTTGCGGAGAGTTGCCAGCATGCCGAAGCCTGCGCGCGCTGAGCTCAGCGCGCCCAGGCTTCGCGGACCTCTCCGCAAGCAGCGGGAGCGCTCCCACGGCTTGCGGAGACTTGCCTGCATGCCAAGCCTGCACGCGCTGAGCTCAGCACGTCCAGGCTTCGCGGACCTCTCCGCAAGCAGCGGGAGTGCTCCCACGGCTTGCAGAGAGCTGCCTGTTTGGGGGCTGGGGTTGGGGGAAGCTCGAGCTTCCCCCGCCCCAGCCCCGCGCCTGGGGGGGAAATAATTTTTTCCCCTTTATTCCCCCCCCAAAAAAAAAACTGGGTGCGCCCTATGGTCCGGTGCGCCCTATGGTGCGATAAATACGGTAAATACAAATACAAATACAAATAAAGCAATGCACTACCAGCCAGTGTCTGCCTCCTGATGGGGTAACTTAGTTCACACATCACCATAAGTTATGGTTAAACGGGTTACCTTGCATGAACAGAGTAATAGTACAAGCTTGCTTAGTTGCTTCTGCTTCGCTCTTCCCCTGGGGCAAGCAGAAGTAACAAGCCATGAAGTCTGACATCCAAGCCAGGACGTAACAACACGCCAGCCAAGAACAAACCATGATCATGGTTTGTTACACAGGCATAAAACACAATGCTGGTGTTTGGACATTAATGACAAGCCAAAAGTCTTGGCTTGTTGCTCTTGTTTGCACTAGAGATGGAGCACAGGGGGTGTGATGGAGCAGCAGGCATTGGTACACTGCTCATTTAAAATAAGTTATCAGCCATGGCTTGTTGTGAGAA